>NW_010358059.1:221236-258296 GCF_000414095.1 Morus notabilis | reverse complement strand
TGTGTGTGTGTGTGTCTGTGACTAAGAAATTTGCCCGAAGGAGGTGCAATAAATTGGTGTTCCTTGCAAAGAAACCGAAAATATCCTAATTTCGGTGATATATATGTATATGGTCGGTTTGGTGGATCTGTCATATTCCACGAAGGAAAAGGAGAGTCAGATTAACTGTAGGCGTTAAATCTATGATTGACTTTCTCCTATACTGTGTGGTAGTAAAATCTATTATCATAAAATTCTTACTTTAGGGTTTTTCTTATTTCTTTCTTTAAATAAAAATAAGAATAAAAATCAATTTTCTTTCCGCTTCCCATATATATCTTCTAGAAACATAGACAGTACTAAGGATAGATTTGGGTGATGCGCAGTAACCATTTCCTTGTTTTCACGAAACACATTTTTCTCCCAGTAAAAGTGCAAGTTTACTAGGATTTTATATCCTCCAATGTTATCATATCACCTCAATTATAGAGGATAAAAATAAGTGGACACAAAAATAAGTGAGAGTTTTGGATTTTATAAGACTTTCTTTAATACGTTAACATACCGGTAGGTCAAGTTTTTTATTTGTCGGATCTATATAAAAACGCTTAAAAGTAAAAAAGTATGCAAATTTAACGGTTAAAAAAAATCGGACATACTGGTACGACAGGCGTACTAGAGAATCTCCCGTTATTTTAATACATCATTGAGAAATTATAATTTTGTTAATGTTACTTTGAGAATAATAAAAGAAAATGTCACATCCAGAAAAACAATTTTTTTTTTGCTGATCTTCCAGAGAAACAAATTTAATCCACGTACATTATCACTGATGACTAATTTTATTTTATTTTTGGTATATCCAATTACTAATACGTTGCCATCTGGTGTTGGTGCCCATGTCACAGTAATGCTTATGACGAGCCCCATAGCGAAAGCTATAATTGAATTTTCTATCAAATGACATGGATGTATTATGAAATAGTCTTTACCTTACTTGAAATGATAGCAAATGAGGTATAGTGGCTTGCAGACTAATGCTCCGTTCCGAGTTTAACTATCAAAATGTTATTATTTGTTTTTCATAAAAACTTGAAATAAAACAGGCATAATAATATATAGGAAAAAATTTAAATAATTGAGCTTATGGATTTGATAAAGATTATGTAGGGACATATTTGATAAAGATTATGGATTTTGTATTATATATCATATTTTAAATAATTGAGTTAGTAAGTAGCATGATTATCTGAACTCGTTCATAGATATATAGTAGATTCCTAAAAATCCCTCTTCCCAATTCCCTCCCTTAGCCGCAATCACTGGCCTGGTCGTTGCTATTAGACAGTGACAATTGTCGATCGTCGCGAACCAAGATCTCGCCGTGAATCGCGATGGAGTCAATTACTGGCATTGGCTCAGTGAGGGTTCCTCAAGAGTTCGGTGGCGTCAGGAGGCAGTTTGGGGAGAGTATGAGGTACCTATAAATCATTTTGCCTCATAGAATATGTACCTTCATGACGGATATATAGCACAAGAAGGATTTTGTTTTAACTAATATGATGAATGGTGCTTTAAAAATCCTCTTACTAGCTATCAATGGATTTCGTTCTTAACTGTGTTAGTGATTTAGGGACAGATCAATGAGGTTACAAGATTTTAGGACCATGCAGATGATACACAAAGTGTTCATAGACTAGAGATAATATTTGAGAGAAAAAAGTTCATGTTTTATTTAGAGAATTAAGACTCCTCTTATATGTATATATATATATATATATATATATATAATTTGGCATCTTTCAAGTATTTCAATATTAATGCTCATGTGGTTTAAAATTTTTAAGTTGTTTTTGCGTAGTCGAGAATAAAAAAGAGTAGAAAGTAGTTGAAGTGATTAGCTTGCTTTTGAATCGGTATTTCATAATGCAGGTTAATTAGTTAGTATTTAATTCTCCCATTAAATGTACCGAAACTTCCACTTTCGAAATTTAGAATTCTAACATATATTGGAAATCTCGAACTGCCTTTGCCTTTAGCGTGTCCGCGTTACTTAATGATACTATAATTTGTTCATCAACTTAAGCAAGCATAATTAATGAAGAGAATTATATTTCTTCTGCGACATCTGGATATTGGCCGCAAACACCACTGCTTGTAAAATTAGTCATTGTAAGAGAATTTCTTTATTAGCATGTTGACATAATTTGGGTCATTATTTAGTAGTAAACGTCCAAGGTTGTTTTGGGAAAAAGAAATAAAATATGTTGGGTAAAGTTGATAGAAGAAGTACGAATAAGGAAGTCAATTTAGCTGGCCGATTCTTGGAATAAATAAGGACTCGTTTTCAGTTTCAATCTTTTTTTCGTTTGAGTTTTTAAGTTTTTTTAACGAGCCATATTTGAAGTAATTCATCAATAATAAGGTCTCTAGTAGGCTTGGCCAATCTAATGGTCTCTGCGCCTAGCTAGCATTAAGGATACGTCTGATGGTGGCCAATCTTTATATATCTTTCGCCTATTATATTCAACCTTGTCCTAAAATCAACTTATTCGACACCGACAAAATTAAGAGGCAAGATAACCACGTTGACACATTTAAACGGTCCTGAAATTTCCCAGCAGGATATATCTACTGGAGACTTTTTTTTTTTTTTTTTCCCTTTCAAATGCAATTCAAGGATAAGGCGCAAGCTGAAGCATTTAGGGTGCATTTACCAAATCGTAAAAAAATGTAATGAGATTAAAAAGTGAAGCAAAGTAATAGGATTAAGAGTCATTTATTCCCATAAATTTCATGTTTTTATTTAACTGTTAGATGATATAATGAAAAACAGCCTCATTCCCTTTCTTATATTTAATAAAATTAGGAATAATAATGTTATGAATGTAATCACTATAATGTGTTTTTTACACAATTAAATAAGCATTTAATGTCTAGTAATTTATTAAGGGTAGATAAGTAAATTTGAAATTCATTCTCTTTGACAAGAAATCAATTCTAAGAAGGTACATATAAGAATTGGTATTCCCTTTTATCATTTCCTATATTGTGTGGGGCAAATAAACACATTATTAGATATGAAAATGATATCACTCCTTACTTCTTTTTTTTTTTAATGCAAAGTAAACGTATCCTTATTGTATTCAAAACAATTCCTACGTTCAGGAACAACTGAGCATTATCACATCCAATATTCTTTGGCATTTAAGCTCTGAGAGTCTAATAATTTATGGATTGGTTCATGAATTGAGCACTTCTCAATCTATTAAATCAATGAATCCTAATTATGTATGTATATATATAATTATGTTATTATATTTTGTTGAAGTTAGTTTGTCATAATTGATTGGGTTGTAGTAAATTGAGATTTGTTGAAACTATTTTATATTATGATATATCTATTGGGCTGTGGATGTTGAATTTTTTTGAACTTTAAAGTAAAATTGATGAATGATGACGACCTTATATTGAGTTTTATAGAAGCTAATTGTCATAATTCCTTAGGTTATAACAAATTGGATTCTTAGTTTCAGTGGGTTTATATTAATTTGTAAATTCTAATGAAGAAAAAAAGGTCATTTACTGGGTTTATATTGAAATAATTTCTTCTCGTATATGTTTTAATCAAACTTTTTTTTCCAAATGAATCTCTTAAATAATTTTTTTATGTATACTCAATAAATAATTTTCAATATCTTGTTCTCAAATGAGTCCTTACGAAAACATTTTATTATCTACAAGATTTATGAATAAATTTCTTTCATATATACCACTAAATAATCTTTTACTTAATTTGCCTCATTAAAAACTTTTTTCCTTTAATGTTATTCTATTTAATATTTTTTCTATTGGATTTAGTTTTTAAGAAAACAATGATAAAAAAACATAAACTATAAATTTTTTTTTAAAAAAAAATAAGACCTTCATATCGAAAAGAAAAGAGAAATGTTGAATACGCACTCAAAGAGCGCGTGTTTCAACTAATTAAAAAAAAAAAAAAGAAAGAAAGAAAGAGAAAAGAAACTGAAGATGGAGAAAGAGTCTTTAGGGTAATGAGTGGTGGGGGAACATCAAAACTTCCATCCATGTCAAATATGTCTACATATGTAGCAGTTGAAACTTGAAAGGAGAAGAGAGAAGGATGTGTGGGGAGAAACCTCTCAAATCCTGCCAAATCAAATTCCAATACAACAAGATTCAACAAAATTGTCCACTCAGACACACCCCTTTTCCTGCAAAAGGAGAGAATAACTATAATAATAACACCCACACATCCTGCATATATCCTCCTCTCTCTCTCTCTCTCTCTCTCTCTCTCTCTCTCTCTCTCTCTCTCTCTCTCTCTCTCTCTAATTTCTCTCTGTCTCCTTAAGCATCCACTCACTCTCACCTGTTACTTCATCCACAGTTGTCCTCTTTCCTTCTCCTCCCATGAAAAGACCCTCCCAACCTCCCCCACAATACCAACAACAACTACACTTCTCTCTCTCTCTCTCTCTCTCTCTCTCTCTCTCGCTGAGCCACTTTAAAGCACTTCTCTCTCTCTCTCTCTCTCTCTCTCTCTCTCTCTCTCTCTCTCTCTCTCTCTCGATGAGCAACTTCAAAGCACTTTTCTTCTTGAGTATGTACATGTACTCCTTAATGGAATCCTCTAGGACGACAATTACGCGAACACAGTTTCCTATTTCCTCTCATATTGATTCCCCTCGTTTTCACACGCACAAGTATATATATAATTAACTCTATTTTTTTAAAAAAAATTATTTGTAGACAGAAGTAAAGCTTAGAATATTCCCTAACCCGATATTTGAGGAAAATATACCCTCTTGGAAAAAGTTGTTCGTCAAACTTTTTCATTACGCACTGTTTTCTGCATACGGTGACATATTCATTCTTCAGCTCTCTATTTTCATTAAATTTCAAATATATAGTATATAGAACCAAACAAGGTATGCATTGAACATCATATAAAAATGGTATACACAAAGTTACCCTTTGCAGCTCTGATGTTCATTTCGGTCTTATTATTGAATTTCTGATAAAGTATGATATTGATCCAATTATAAGTCCATGTTACGTGTTGTTGACCGCATATCGATTGTAACTTCATCAGAAATAATTAATTAACCACCTTTAGGATTAATTAACAGCGTAACTCATAAAACCTTTACTTGTGCAGCAAATAAAGGCCTCTTGATATGAACAGGTTCGCCATCAGAACAAAACAAAAAAAAAAGGGCCAGCATTTATGCAATAAGCTGGGCAACGAAGTTAGCTAGACGTGGTGATCAGCTCGACAATCCAGACTTCTGATTAGACAAGTAGTATTTTCTAGGTACAATGGGAAGTTGACAAAGTTTGAAGATCCAAAATGCAAAATGACGTGATGACAAAGTCTGACAATCTTTTTTTTCAAAAAAAAAAAAAAAAACAGAAATCTATATATCCTGTGGAATTTGATATGGATCAATTAAGGAATCTGCATATAATTAATTGTATTATGAGTTTATGATCTCAATTTTTAGATAGTATGCTTTAAATCACACCCGGTCATCTCATGCTTTTCTCCGCCAAAATTTTCATAGCTAGAAGGACACAATCACTAATTATTTCAGACAATTTAGAGATGCAAGACTAGTTTTTAGACGCTTTAAATGTCAGTGACTAAAATAGTACTTTTCTTATAGTTCGAAGAGTACTGTTAATCCATCAAGAGAACTTGATGTATAATTCTATACTCCAAAAGAAATGTATTAACCAAAACCTTGAACTAATTATTCACTGAAGTCGGAAGGTCACCAATCACTCAATTGCTAAGGAAAAACAACAATGAAGATTGTAGCCTCTAATTAATGGGCAATGTGGCGAAACTTGATATTTTGAAGAAGAAATGAATGATTATGCTGAGATAGAAGTCTTATAAATTTAGGACTGAACGTGGGAAGTAATTTAATTTAAAAAAAGTCATTTTTTCTTTCAAAATATTGTTCCTTATTGTCTTCGTTTTATGTCTATTTTTATTGGTCTGATATGTTGCTTTTCATTTTCTTTTCTAAGTGCTGTGTGATTAAATTTCTAAGAACTTCCTTTTTTTTTTTTTTCTCTTTCTCCAAAAAAATATTTTGCCTATTAAAACTCATAATATTTTATACAAAAACTGAAATAATAAGCTAATAAATATTCATTATTCTCTGCTATTGGCGCTACCATAGGATCTGAGTGGTAATTTATAAGACATTCTTTAATTGTGCTTTTCATTTTCTATCTTGTACTTTTTTTACTCGTTTTTTTTTCCTTTGATGTGCTCAATGCACTTTTCCTGGACCAATTCGCAATTGTAACTTTTTCATTCACCATTGATATTTGTATGTTCGTGTAACACTTATTTACTTTAATGTAAGACTTAATAAATATGGTCTAACATTTGTAATATTGAGCGTTACACTTAAAGAAATTGAGTATTATATATACGAATGTAAGAACGATGTTACAACGGCAACAAAACATGTTACAAGCATCAGATTGATCTGGGTGCCTTATTTAAGACTTTTCCTTCTTCTTTCCAATCTTTAGATTAACATGGAATTTATGGTCCCATAATTAATGTTATTTAATTGAATTAGTGAATATTTGAAAGATATATATATATATATATATATATATCCACGTTATCGTAAGCAGAATCTTTCAAGGAACGTTTGTGAAATAAAGAATCTTAATCTAGTCTTCGTAGAGTCGGTCCATACATCCTACATCTGTTACATCCTTGAACTTTACAATTTGGGAGCAGGATGAAAAAGTAGAAAAGGTAGCTTCAACTATGAAAAAATAAATTAAAAATATCTCATATTTATTCTTCCTTCTGTTTCTTAAAGTATATGGTGTGGAATGTGGAAATAGATCCAATAATAAAATAAATAAATAAATAACGCTTGCTTTTGCCGTAGTAGATTCGCATGTCAAGTATCTTGTGAACCATATCGGCCGACAAAGTGAAAAAGATCAATGACATGTCCATTCATTTAGACAAAAAAAAAAAAAAAAAAAAAAAAGAGAGAATGATATATGTGAACAGATAAGATATGAGTTGGAAATATATATTACAAGGACAATGCGGTAATCAAGTGCACAACAGAATCAACCTCTTTAAAAATTATTTATCTCAAGATTCACGTGTGTGCAAGAAATTCTTATGTTCTTATTTACTGTTGTAAATTAATCTATGCTTTGGTATAAACTAGTTGTTTGGTAATACAAAAGTCAAAGAAAATTGATTTTTCTGCTATCAAAGTTGTTGCTTCCAAAATTTGTTGGGTAGCAAAAAACTGTTTTTAGAAACCAAATTTTAGTAGTAGAATGTTAACGAGTTTTTACTACCAAATTTGATCATAGAAAATATGACGATTCCGCTATCCAAAAAATTTTTAGTAGCAGAAAACATAGTGACAAGACTTTTTCTAAGACTAAAATATTTTGGTATCAAATAAGTAAGGGTCCGTTTAGTTCCGTTGATTCGAGTTTTTAATTCAAGTTGATATGTGACTTTTTGTGAGAGCTTTTTACTGTAATAAAAAATTTAGATGTGACTGTTTCTGAGAATTTTTTACTGTAGCAAAATTCGAATCGGTGAAATGAACAGAGCCTAAGTTTTTTGACATTTTGGTCTCAAAAACACATTTTCAGCTACTAAAATTATTTGATAGCAAAAAATATGGTGCCACTACAGTATTTGGTCTCAAAATAATATTTGTATACATTTATCGTTTTTTTTATTGTTCATGTCATGAATAAGTGAAAATAACCTATTTAATATTGTCCAAATACATATTTGCATCAAGTTACATTCCATTAAATAATTTACTTATATATTGTAGAGAATTGCATGTTCTAACTAATTAGTATATATATATATATGTATGATGCATAGGGTATATATATTATGATGTAACCCTATATAGATAAGATTATTTGTAATTCTTTTATGTACATGCTTAGTATAACGTAGATGGTTTTCAACAACTTACAGGAGAAAGATAACAGTAAAATATATTGCTTAAGAAAATTAGTATTAGCATTAAAAATAATTTAGTCAGTTTTTTGCTACCAAAGTTTGGTACCAGAATAAAAAATTTTACTACGAAATTTTAAATTTAGTAGAGAAAGGTTGTTTTTTGCTACCGAATCTATGATTTTGCAGTAAAAGGACTTTAAAGTGTAGCTTATCTTATTTTTTATTGTACATATCATGAATATGAGAAATTAACGTATCTAATTAAATTGGTTTACATTTTATTAAGTAGTATAGTCATATATTTTAAATTAAAGAAAACGTGTCTTATACCTAATTAATTAGCGTGGACACGTATTTATATTGGCCCATAGTATGTTTGTAGCCATATGTATAAGATTGATTTTATTTTTCTTGGTATACGTATGAAATCTATTTTGATACGCAAGAAAGAGAATCAAACAATCTATCTTGCTTCATCAGAAGAAATTAGTGTGTATACATAAAGGGTAAAGGGTGTGGTTTTAATAGTTATTCCAATATATATAATGAGCTATCAAAGGTGTACATATACATAAATTATATATGAACTAGAGATGATTTAACCGTTTCTTTTATTGCTAAGGTGTATATATAGACAAATTATACATACATATGTATACGTAAACTATACACGCATATATATATATATATATATATATTGGAAAAAGAAAAAAGACCCTTTTCTTTTTCTTTGTTATATATGTTAGGAGAAACGAAAAAAGAAAAAAATAGTGGCCTCCCTTAAAAAGACCCTAGTACCCACATTTGACAACTTACAGCTGCCTCCTTCATCACTTCTTCTTCTTAAATCGAAGACAACCTCCGTCTTATATGTGACTCCACGTTGATCTCTCTCTCGTCGTCGAACAAGCTAATTACGGTATATATATATAGATATATATAAATATATATAATATATGCAAACGAAGGGGTCATATATCGATCCGTCTGTAGTATTCTTCTTTTGTTGGATGATATATATCAACGGTGCATGCATGACTGGATCGGAAGAAACTGAATAAATCAACCGAATTTTAATTTTCATCTTAAGTGGAATAGCTAGGATCATGTTTCTTTGATGATCACTAGAAAGTAGAAAGTAGAAACAGAAAGGAATGATATATAATTATCCAGAATATAATATTGCAACAAGAAATTCTTCCAGCAAAAGGAGAAAAAAAAAAGAAAAGAAAGTGCAGTAGTTAATTAGCTACGGATCCGACATCTTCATGATTTCCAAATTCAACATTCAAAAGCGTAATAAATGATCGTCCCAAAAGATTACCATATGGGCAAAATAAAGAAATGCTGAATTCCATGCAACAATCATGGCATTTTAATCAATTCTTATAGTCTTCCAAATCTCATGATGATAGAGTGAGCCATTGGTTATTTGGTGGGTCTTTTTTTTGTCTCCAAACCATTGTCATCACGTACCCTTTTATTTCATATACAAAATGAAAAAGTTCAAAAAAAAAAAAAAAAAAAAAAACGGAGGAAAGACAAAATAAAATAAAATAAAGTGTTTTCAAATTTGAAGGTGAGACTCAACTATCCTCACCAACTTTGTTGCCTGTATAAAAACGGTGTTAATTTTAATTTCAAATTAATACTTAACCAATGGTCCTCCAAAATATATACATATATGTGTTATAGTGTGACCGCTTTTCTTGGGTATTTATGGTGGTGATACGGAGCGATGAGGATTGGAAGAAAGATTTAAAGTCCGTATAAGTTGTTTACTTCAGATTATAGGATTCAAATTCGAAATTATTACAAATATCGTTACTTAAAACTCACAATCGGGATGAATTAGACAATAAAATAGTACATATAAAGTTGTGTAATTGTTTTAAAAAGAATTGGAGTGAGAAATTAAATAAACAAAAAAATTACAAATAAAGTCAAAACTTAAAGTATATTATATAAAAAAATAAGTTGTATATTTTATTTTTGAATTTTGTACACTTATTATATTAAGTTAGTTGAAATCAGGACAAGTTGTTATAATGTTAAGCAAATAAAACAATAATATTTATATATTTTTCTCATTTCTTTTTCTATTTGTTATTTTGTAGGTAAATGAAAGGTAGGAAAGGAGTCCTAGCTAATTCAGAGAGGATAGTGGGTTCGGTGGAATTACAGTCCCATTCTTTCATTCTAAATTTATGTGGGTTCAGTAATTTCACTAC
Source organism: Morus notabilis (assembly GCF_000414095.1). Lineage (NCBI taxonomy): Eukaryota > Viridiplantae > Streptophyta > Magnoliopsida > Rosales > Moraceae > Morus > Morus notabilis. The sequence goes on along the minus strand of NW_010358059.1, from coordinate 248,072 downwards.
CATTGCATTATAAAAATGAGTGAGAACTAAGAAAATATGAGATTTTGATTCTCATTTCTTGCTCGTAATTAATAAACATGGCATTCGGTTATTTCTAACCTTTTCTCATCTATTCATGTGTCATATTTCGAGTAACCAATGAAATTGCCTTAATCGTGGAGAAATAAATTGATATGTTCAGGATCAAGATTGGGAATTTTGTACTTCATATTTGTTTATATGTTGTTTAGTCAATCTCATTAAAATCTAAGTTTGAGAATTTTTCACTTCATATTTATTTAAAGATTCAGGGACCAAAATATTACTCTATTCAAAATTTAGGGACAAACATAGCCATTAACCTTTTAAAAAAATTATAACATTATCATTTTGAACACAAAGATATGAATTTTCATCTCTTTCTCCCTATTAGAAAATTTGTTTTTGGGAACTATGGGATTCTCTCCTCAATTGAGAAGGAAATTTCTTCAAATGTTTTTAAAACCTAAATGAATAATTGTTGAAAATTTTAATTTATAAATTCCTCTCTTTCTTGGTTTTTAAGACATAGATTATCACTGGTTCTTTAAATGTATAATCACTTATTAAAACGCGTGCGGACATTTAATTTTTAAAACAATAGTTATACAAATTATTGGAAAAAAGAGAGAAAGAAGAAAGAAAGGCAAAAAGAAACAAAGCCAAAGGCAAAAGAAATGAAAAAAAAAGGGAAAAACAATTCTTGACCTACTAATTTTAAAAGTTTGAACTTCTTAAATATATGTTTCATATAAATCATCTTTTTGATTTGTTAAGGAGAAGCATTTAAAAAAAAATTCTTGACCTACTTCTTGAATATACCATCATTATTTTTTGCTATATATCTTTACATTTATGCCATTCAAAATATAAATTTGTGCCATTTAAAATTATTTTTAACTAATCCAGAAAAGATATATTTTAAATTTAGTATGCTATTTTGATGGCACAAATGTTAGTACTATTTTGATTGGCATTTTTTGTTTACTCCCTTGTCGTAATGTATGAAAAATGTCAATATATCCTGTTCATATAAAACATTTTTAAAAAATAGATGAAATCATAATCATATCAGATTAGAAAATATGATAATTAAATCAAACTTACTGAAAATTTGATGAAAAATTCTCCACAAAATTAACTCTTTAGTTCACAATTCCACTACGTGCTGCCTAGTAGACAAAAGTAGGAAGTATTATTTATTTCTAAAGAGCCCAACAACAAATGACAAAAGCCCACTCTCACTTTAACGCGGCCCAACTTACTAGTGCGAGCCTCCTCCTCCTCCTCCTTCTTCTTCTTCTCTCTCTCTCTCTCTCTCTCTCTCTCTTCTCTCTCTAAGTGGCAGTAACAATGGCTCTCGACTCGTCAAAGTTTCTGAAATGTTACGGCTATGATATGCTTTTGGGTTCAATAGCTGCATTTTACGTTATTACCGTTCCATACACAAAAGTTGAAGAGAGCTTCAACGTCCAGGTAAGCTTTGATTTTCTCATACTAAACTTCTCTATTCATGTTTGGCTGTTTGGCACCGAACTGTAAGAAAATGGAAGAAACTCTGATTTGTAGAATTGGGTTTGTTCTTTTCGGAGGAATAATGTCCGGAAGTAACTTAATTTTTGAGAGAAGAGATAAGATTTTTGGGTTTTGTTTATTTCTTTGATCGAATGTCGGAAATACTCGTCATTAATCGTTGATAAAAACTAATACGTTTTAAGCGGTTTCCCTTTGTATTCAGAGAAATGGTAGGAAATAAAAGAAAATATTTAAATTTCTGGGATTTTACGTCGCTTTTCAGATATTAACAGTTGGTATAACAAACTCAACGCAGGAAACTCTAGGATGTGATAAGCTTAATTGATAAACATGTTAGTTTCTATTCTTCTTTTTGTTTTGATTCTTGAGGACACCTTGTCCTCTTCTCTTTTTGTACTATTTTCAGTATAAATAAGAATGTTTCTTAGTGAGGAAAAAAATGATGGGAGTATTTGTAGCTTCAGATGAAAGGAAAAGTGGAAGGTAAAATAGTTTTGGAAACAGATGTGTGATTGTAGTGTTGCATACTGGCTAAAAAAAATAAAATGTCCCCGGGAAGCAGGGTTGTAATGCTCTATTGCTGAGTGTTCAAAGTTTTAGGATTTCCTAGTTGTGCAGTTATTCTTGGCTTTTTTGGTTTTTTCACTTGCTAACTTAACTTTCTTCTTGGTCAAATTTTGTTTTAAAAGGCAATGCATGATATCCTATATCACCGACATCACTTGGACAATGTAAGCTCATTCTTCTATCTTTACGTAGTTCTGCCTATTATGGGATGTGATACTTTGGAATTTTCGTCGTACCTGTTCCACTGAATTTTATTTTTTTCCTTGTTTTTTCAATATCAGTATGATCATTTGGAGTTCCCTGGGGTGGTTCCTCGCACTTTCATTGGTAAGCCTGTGATATTCAATATTCTTAAGCTTAGATATGGTGGAATGATTTTGCCGGGGCAAAAAAAAAAAAAAAAAAAAACCACACCCCATTACGTTCTGTAGATTTCTACTGCAATTTCCTTTTTTAGGGAATTTAAAGTTTAATTTCTGGGGTGTTTATGATCTGTTATGGTGTTTTATTTGGTACCTCAATATTAGAGAGGGAAATTTTTTTGTTCTTTCATCTCATTCTCTGCCATGTAAGAGTAAAGTCACGTGCCTACACTTATGCGTGCGGATTTATTTGTATTTATACATCTTTAGTAAGCATTATGTTCTGTAAAAGGAAAAAAAAAAAAAAAAAAAGAAGCTATTGGGAACTAGTCTTCTGATTCAATATCTTACTTCCCAAGTCATTTCACTCTTTTCCATGTCATGTCTATTCCTGTAGGCGCCTTGCTTGTATCAAGTTTGGCATCCCCTGTTATACTACTACTCAACTTGTTGCACGTGCCAAAGCTTTATGGCCTCGTCGCAGGTCAGTTCTTTAGATGCTTTAATTATAGACATGTACTATTTGTTTATTTATTTAATAAAACAGAGATTTATATGAATGAAGAAATGAATAAACGCAAAACTGGAAAAAGATGACAAATCCTTCAAGAACAACAAAATTACATCAAACATGAACAATCTCTTAATGAAACAGAACATAGAAAAAATTATATAATCTTTTTTCATTTCACCATATAACCACAAAGCTACCCAAAGCTCAACACTTTCCTAAGTACTGTCGGAATCTTCTTCAGTATCATCAAAATAACTCTTATTTCTCCAACCATAACGCCCAACAAAGTGCCATTACAGCCACATTCCACCACTTTCTTCTGCTTTGGCTAACATCAATACAAAGAATCACCCCTAAACAGCTCCACACACCTTTGGAGGCTCCCAAACCATATTGAATCCTTCAGCGTTTTAAACCATAACTTATCGAAGAAGGACAATAAACAAGCAAGTGATCTAATGACCAGATGCTTTAGCAACTATAATGTATTCCCACTAATGCACTATGTTGAGCTCTTGAATGATCTGTGCAAGTTAAGAGCAAGATGATGGAAAGGATAGTGCATTAATTGATTGTTTTGGTTTCACAGAGATGGTGGGGAGATAGGGTGAAGAAAAAATGGCTATCCCAAAATTATAAAATAAAATAAAAGTTTCACTAGTGAGAGTGGCACTGAGTGGGAATGGTGACAACAGTATGGTAGTTTCCAAAATGGGAATGGTGAGAGCACATTTACCTGGTAATTATTTTGTAATGCCATTATGAGACAAGCGTTTGAGGGAATCTGAGGCATTTTGGGTAGTCTTCAACTAGAAATCAATGCTCACATTGATCAGTTTGCCTTTTTTTTTTTTAAATAGAATTATGGAGTTTACAAATTCTTCTGTTTATAGTTTTCCCATTATGTTTATATTTGTAATAACATAACAATAGGTAACTATTTTACTTTTATTCTCCAGTTCGTCTCGCCCTAGGTTGCATCATATTATCTACCTTACGACTTTTCCGGCTTCAGGTATGTTCTGAATACTTCTGATAGATTTTGTTTATTTGCATGTACTTATCCTTTTCCAATTTCTAAGGTAAGTTGAGTTGAAAATTAATTTTATCAGGTCAGAGATAAGTTTGGACATCAAGTGGAAGCGTTCTTTGTAATACTGACTGCACTTCAGTTTCACTTGCTGTTCTATTGTACTCGTCCACTGCCAAATATACTAGCTTTGGGTGTAGGTAATTACTTCATGCAGTTCATTTCTTTTTTTTGTGTCTGTTGTTTCTCGAGTATTTTGTTTCTGAAAGAATAAAGAGGCACCTTCTGGATGAGGAAAAGAAAGTAGAGAGGCCCAGGTGATAGTCACTTCTGTTGACCTAATTATTACTTGTCACTTTACGTTTGTAGTTAACTTGGCATATGCATTTTGGCTCAAGGGGAAGGTTTATGCGGCTTTAAATTGTCTGGTATGTCTCCATTCGTAGAAGCATCAGTTGTGATGTGCTTTAGTTATATCGCATGATACAATATTGCTTCTCTAGTGCAGGTTTTCAAAAAAAAAAATTTTCAGAACTTGTATTTAATTGTTGCATTTCCTTTATATTTTCTTCTTACAGCTCTCTGTTTTACAATGATCAGATTTTTGCTACAATTGTCTTTAGGTGTGATATCCTCTTACTTCTTGGCCCTCTCGGCCTGGAACTTTTGTTGGTATGTTATGTTTCATACCCTGAGCTACATTTTATTACATCTCCTTTTCACGTGTTAAGCTGGAAAATCATTTTGTGCCCATTAAAAAAGCAACTTTTCAATACACTTGTCCAGCTGTTTTTCTATAACCATACCTTGATGTTTTCTTGCTATATGAACATATAAAAGAGCAAGATTTAGTTATTGACAGTTAGTGCATTGTATTAAAAGAAGTCCAAAGGGATCATTGAAATTTCTGCCCTATTTTGTTGAAAAGTCATGGAGAGGAGTAGTTCAAGGCACAAAATACCCTAGTAGGAAAGTCTAGATACCCAGCAGTAAATTTGATAACAACCAGAATTCACAGCAAATGATGATTTATGTTCTTAATTTGTGTCTGTTATTATTGTTGTTGACTTGTTCAATTATTAGGATACATGTAACATGTAACACGTTATTATGGCCATGGTAGTTCCTTTAAACCTTCTTAGTGAATTCCTCTGTCATTTTTTTTCTGGGTTACCTTAATTGTTTCCTCTTGCCCAAAGGCTGACCTACATGTGTTTTGTTCCTATCCGTGGTATTCACCTTTCAGCTGCTGATTCTTAAGATAATGCTCCTAATAGACCAACACATTATAGTTCTGTATTGACTATCAAATGAGTAATTTGTGGCATCACAGACCATACAGTGAGGGCAGGGACTTTTAAACATTTATTGGCTCTTCTAAACTCTTCTTGTTTTTTAGACTAATATTTTACTGAACACCGCATATTTTCGTAGAATTCATTCATCTATATTCTGTAGGTTATTGGTATTGATTCTTTTAAAGTTAAAAATTGTACCACTTCCTAATTACTCTTATGATTTATTATCAATTACATTAGGTATATCAATGTAAATTTTTGTTACTTTGTGGCTTCTCATAATATTTATTTTTGTTTCAATGACAGACTAAATCAATTTCGCTGTGGGAAACACTGAAATGCTGCTTTTGGTTTGCTCTGTTCTGCATAGGTTCGTTAATACTGTTTTAGTTTTTCAGTTTCCCTTTCCGCTTCTACAAGTTGATTGCCCCACAATAAATCATGAATCAATAGTATTGTTTTGAATTCTTCACAGTGCAGGCCTTACTGTATTGATTGATTCAATTATGTGGAGAAGGTTATTGTGGCCTGAATTTGAAGTTTTCTGGTTCAACTCTGTTCTGAATCGAAGCTCTGAGTGGGGTGTATCCTTTAAATGGAAATGATTGAAACTATTTTACTCTGATTTTTCTAATTCTTTCTTGTGCATATTCTTTCATAATATAATGTTATGGGAATAGGGTTGTCCTGATAATTGTACAACGATCAGAGTTGGGGAGTGGATCTGTTTTTAAATAGGAGTGAGATGATTGAGTTGTGATTGATTTTGTTTGCGTACTGGACTGCAGCACTAATAGAAGATCTTTTTATTTATTTCTTTGTTTTTATATAAGAAATGATGGAATCTTTCATTGATAAATAATGTAGTAAAAGTTTACACAGAAGAGAAGGACAAGGAGTCCTTGAAGAGCACTAAAATATAAACTGGTGATCACCTTACCATCAACACAACCAAAACAAAACTGTACAGGTACCATATTGAACCTGATCTATAAAAAAAAAAAAAAAAAAAAGCATTCCAATCCCTTAATAAATCAGAAAAGAAAACCCCTCGAGTTCTTTAGTCTGGGAAGCCCATAGAGCTGCCCATAATTTAATTTTCTTTGTGAATATGAACTTGTCTGTGCTGGGTGAAAGGATTCTGCAGAAAAGTGTAATAAGTACTTAAATAAAACATTATTTTTGGTTTTCCTTGATAATTTTTTTTCTTCAGACGCATACATTTCACTGGTACTTCACATCAGCACTCCCCCGCTCCTTGCTAGCTGCTTTCCCTCTTTTTATGGTGAGTCTTCTGGATTTCTACTAACGGGCATACTGTTTAATATGATCCTTACCCTTTCTTTATTTTTTCTTTTTCTTTTTTTAACCGTTGTTGCTAATCTTATTTGATTAACGCTTCTTATCAAGAATCTTATTCAAGTCATAGCTTATACATTGTATTTTAGTCAATCAAAGGCTTTGTATTTGATGTAGTTTTACAAAGTTATTGTGCTATTCAGTTTTTTTTCCCCCCCAACATGTTTGGTATGTTATTCCCCTCACTGATAGATGGACCATGGGAAGCTTATTCGTTTAATAAAATGGGGGAGTGAACCAACTATTGGCATTGGTGTTATGTTCTATTTTGGGTTTATTTTGCTTATTGGATTATGATTTATGCAATGTCTTCCATTCTTTTCTGGTTGGCTTTTTACCTCTTTACAACTCTTGATACCATTCTTCTTCTTATATTATTCTGGTGTAATAGCAAAAAAGAGTAAAAAGTTCTTGGTGGTATTTCAATATTCATACATGTGAGGAGAGGTTACTGGGATGTAGATATTGCTTTCCATTTCAAGAAAAGCTTAGCCATGAAATTTATAAGTTTTTGGAAACATAAAGATTTATTTGTTATTTAGGTCTCTTAATGAATGAGATGCTAATGCATAGGTTTTCCAGTAGGGGTAGAACGGAAACTAATAATTGATATAAAAAAATCAAACCGGGAGGGGATGGGATACTAAACTCATGCTAATGGATATGATGTTTTTTTCCCAAAAAAAAAAAACATGCTGGATGCTAGAGCCTTTTGTATTCTATTAAATCTGTGCAATGGACAATTTCCAATCTTCCCTCCCGCATCCCACCTCAATTCTTCTTTCTTTCTTAAGTTGACAAACATTCTTTTTTGCAGCTTGGTGTCTTACTTGACAGAAGGGTTCTATTATTCGTTCTTCCTGTTTTATCTTTTGTCTTACTTTACTCAAAGCTACCCCACAAGGTATCATTTAGTAATCAACAATTTGTGAAATGATGACTATCAAATTTTCAAGTTTCAGGAATGTCAATGCAAAAGTTTTCTGTTTTTCGTGATCCAGGAGCTCCGTTTTATTATCAGCTCTGTTCCAGTCTTCAACTTATCTGCTGCAATTGCCGCTAGTAGAATGTGTGTGGTGTCCATTTTAAATTTGTTGTTCTTTGAAATTTTTATCTTTTCATTGTCAATTTCTTTGCAATTGTGATTGTTTGACTACTTAGTTTTATCTTTTGTTCATATATAAGCAGCTCAACATTGTGCAGATTCAGTATCAGTATTAAAATGTCATTTTACATTTTCCTGAGCCTTTAACACACCGAATCTTATATGGCTTTTGGTGTCCTGCCCGATTATGCGTTTTTCGTTCGACGACATATTTTGGTATTTTGATATGAGCACTGAAATATTGTTCAATAGATGAAAGCTCAAAATGAACAATATCCTTTTATGATGCCTTTTAAATGCTCAATGCCTTTGAAAGCAAAGTAAATGAAAACAGGACAAAAGAGATATATTAGGAGCATTTTGCCCATGGCTTTCTGGGTATATAACAAATAGATGACTTCTTTGACTTGTTACAGCTATAACAACAGGAAAAAAGCTTTCTGGAAGTTGCTCTACTTTATGATGCCCGGGTTACTTTTAATCAGGTATAATATTTGATTTGTTCAATTATGGAGGAGTGTTTCTATTAATCCTTTGGTATCTTCCTCTTGTACTTACTTCCACTTTTGCAGTCTAGGTTGCACCACCATAACCTTCATGGCATCCTATGAGAATTACCCCAGTGGTCATGCTTTGAAAAGTTTGCATCAACTTGGTATGCTCTCTCTCTCTCTTACTGTTTCTTTCAAACGGCCATGCTTCTTGTGTACAAGCCCATTTGCGTAGTTTTACTCGTATCCATTTGAATCATCTGCATTTTCCTTACCTGAATTGGTTGCAAAGAACAGGACTTATATAGTTCTGATATAAAGATACTCTTGCACTAATTTTGGCAACTCGCATTTGTTCTGAACCGAAGTCTGGAACTGTGTGGCAAAGCTTTCTGGTTTGATCTCTAATTATAGATTATATATTCTTTCTGGATCAACCTCCGTCATATTCCAAGTCTAACTGATTGATGGAACTCTTAGCATATCTATGGCTAACCATTTAAATTTCAAATGTAATTATTAGCATCCTCCACTCCGCTTCTTTTCTTTTATTTTTCCCCCCATGTTTTTGTACTTGAATTATCATTCCCTTGCTTAAAATCCTAGAGACCTTCATATTTTGTGTCCATATCTGCTCTTTGATCTTAAACTGTAATTATTACAGTACTATATACTCGAAGATGTATTATAGACCTTTTTTGTGATGCCTCAAATTCAAAATTCTTATGGATTACGCTTCAAGCAGGTCATCTTGCTAACCGCACAAGGGAACAATGGGTACATATTGACACATTTTCAGCCATGAGTGGAATATCACGCTTTTGTGAAAATGATTTTCCATGGAGGTATATGTGATATTGGCATAGTTTATGCATTATAGTATTATTATTTCTGTTTTGGAATACTTTCCTTTCTGGACACATTATGATCCAAACTTATAATACTTTCAATGATCTAAGCTTTTGCTGTAGATATATGGTAACAGTCGTTGACTTTTAATAAATTTCTTGGACAAAATAGCAGCTTGCGAAGAGGACTTATATACTTAACCATACAACCCTATGTGTAGCTGTTGATTTATCACTAGGTCATAAATTATTGTTTCACGTAATCAACCTATATATATATATATATATATTGATATAAAGCTGAAAAACCGACGGAAGATTGGCATCTACTCTGATTTTTCTTTGGACACGTTTGTGCCTTGGAATTGTTTACTGCTATTGTACTGAAAGAAAGTTTTGATGCATCAAAGAAATGTTTCAAGAAGAAATGTAGAGATAATTTGATGCTCGGCTTCACATTTTGATAGAAATAAGATATGCATAAGTCTACTTCCAGTGAACAATTCAGCGCAATTAGAAATTATGAAAAAAAGGCAGAAATATATGCAACTTGTTCAATTTGAAAAAATAACATAATACCTCACAAGTAGTATTTGCTTCATTTTTGAGTGTATGCTTAACAATCTCTGAAGCAATGAAGATGTGTATATCAGTTAACAATCATACTAATCCATCATGTTGTAGGTATTCTAAAGAGGAAGGAATTCCTGAAGGAGAACTATGCCTGAGAAAGTTCACCTACCTCATAACGTGAGTTTCTTAAAATTTCTGAGTTTTCTGTGAACAAGAGAATTCTTGAATGACAGCTTTCTAGCCATTGGTTCTACGTGCTGCTGATAAAAGTGAAAATAACATTAAGAATCCACTGAGTCCTTTCATCTGTTGGATTGTAGCTTTCTAGATGTTTGACAGGTTGATTTAGTTAACTGGCTTTGAGTAACAAAGTACTACACTCGATAAAGCTAACTTAACTCGGAGAGTTGTCAACATGAAAAATGGCCTAGCATACATTATGAGCGCTTCTCAGTACATATTTAATGCCATTTTTTCCCCTCATCTACTTTCACATGTTGTCAATTATGAAAGGATATAAATAACACCGGGACGCCTTCCTAGTTTATTATAGGAATAGAGGTCACGGTTCAAGTTGTATATATTCATGTTTGTCATCCCCAAATGTTTAATTGTTTTGAGATTAGACCGTATTCGCGTTTTCTTGACTTGTAACAGTGAACATCCTACCGTCCATGGATTCAAGTGTCTATTCACTGTTGATGGATTCTCAAAAGTTCGTCTCCAATACGGCATTACACCCATTTCACTGGTAGGAATTTACATTTTCTTCTTCATGAAGCAAGATGGATATACCGTCTTCAGTGAATGTTCACTGCTATATACTCACTGCAGGTCCGAAAGCCCAAAGTCTATGTTCTTGGAAATACACGAAACGAAGATGTCATGCATAGAAACTGGCCGGGATGCTCGTGAAACTTGTGTGATAAGATAACATAAAACATCATACCATTTACTGTGGTAGGTGATTAAATTGCCCTGAAGTGTGGAATCAACCTATCAATGTCATTTGCCTCTCAAAAACCAGATTACTTTTATGGGAAAAGCATTCCACATTGTTGCCAGCATAATTTTGCTCAAGATTGACCATCCTTTTTTCGTCAAAGTATGCATGTTTGAATTTAATATCTACATCTATGCAAAATAACAGGACTAAAGAGGCTACTCCTAAATCGTGTGTGAGATGCATTTTTGAGCGACTTTACAGGCGTGTTTGGAACTCGTTTTAAAATACTTTTATTTTTTGTATGAAAATAAAAATGAAAACGTTTTCAATCTCAGATAGAAATCATTTTTGAAAATGCGTTTGGTAATTTTATTAAGAGATTATTTTTAATATAAAAAAATTTATTAATGTCTCTCTCTCTCTCTCTCTCTCTCTCTGCTCGAGAGAGGAGAAAACGAAAATAAAAAATGAAAAACAATTAAAAGTCGTTTTTCATTTCTTTCTCATTTTACACTAAATTAAAAAATCGTTTTCATTTCCGTTTTTGTCTTTATTGCGCCAAACGCCGTTTTACCAGCTAGTATCCTGTTCATCAACTTTAAATTGATGGTTTTTATTTTGTTTCGATTTTTTTCCCGACTATGTTAACACAAACAATATGTTTTGTGATTCTTCCAGATATGTTTTATGTTAGGCATCGGATATCAGTCAATTGATTGGTTAATAAAATGTGTATTGAGTGATCGTTTCATTGCGGCGGATATTCCAATAAAATGTGTATTGAGTGATCGTTTCATTGCGGCGGATATTCCAATAAAATGTGTATTGAGTGATCGTTTCATTGCGGCGGATACAATAAAGATGAATAAGTAGGATACTATCTTTACAATAAAAAGGTCAAAAACTATCTCTTCTTGTTTAAAAAAAAAAAAATTTCTTCTTGTAGTTTCACTTCAAACTATTATGGCATGTTTAGTTACGCGTAATCAGATTGACATGAATCAGAATAGGTAGGATTTAGAATGGGTACGATTCAAAGTGGGGAATTGAAGTCGGAATAAGTTGTTTATTTGGTAACATGATTTGGAATTAGAGTCATTCTAAGGTCTTGTTCATTTCACCGATTCGAGTTTTGCTACAGTAAAAAGCTCACATAAAGCCACATCTCAACTCAAATTAAAAACTCGAATCAACGAACTAAACAAGCTTTAAATTTCATTCATGTATTAACTTACATCCAGAATCAGAATGAACTAGTGTCAAAGTACTAATATATCCTTTTGTGTACTTATTATATTAAAACTAATCATAATTAAAATATTTAGTATAATAATAGGGTAATATAATTGTAAATATAAATTATACAATTATTCCAAATATAAAAATAAATGGTCAATATTTAAATAAAAAAAAGAAAAAAATAGTGTTAAAAAATTAAAATATGTTATTAATTTATTAAACAAAATAAAGTACATATTTATTATATTAAAGTTAATAATAATTAGGCTAATATTATAATATTAGGCAAATAAAATAATAAATCTAGGTTGTAATTATTATTTTTTGAATTTTATTTTGAATTTTATATTTATAAGTAAAATAGAGGCATGATTGTAATTTAATGTTAAAATCAAGAATGAGAGTCTTAATTTCAAAGGGGGACATGAAAATGTCAATTTCATTCCTCAATCTAACATTTGAGTAGGGCCCACCAATCTCACTCCTAGTCTCTCATTATAAAATAAAAAAGAATAAGTAAACATGAGATTAACTCTCATTCCTCAATCTTAGTAAGTAAATATACCATTAGTAGTTTTTTTTTTGTTCTACCTTATAAACTCATATATGATAAAGATAAGAAAGTCTTTAGTAGGACTAGGAAAAAAAATGTTTTATTAGCGATTTCTTATTTTTAGTTGTTATGCCTCAAAAATTATTTATTTTGTATATTGTTTAAATTTGATATGATTTTGACTAGACTCAACCGTTCGAAATTGACTGATAAATAAAGAGGGTCTATCAAAAAAAGTGACTAAAGATAAATAGGAGGAGAGAAATGACATAATTTAAGGATCATTAAGAGTTAATATCATAATCCTTTAAGGTGAGTAATAAATAGCACATTATTAATAAATCTTGATTTACTATATTATGATATACCAAAATTACCCCCACTTAATTTCTAAATCCAAAACCTAGATATGCTCTCTCTCTTCCTCAGTCTCTCAAAAACAGAAACAAAATTTGCCGTCGCCGCCATTGGTGGCTATTGCCGGAGCTGTGAAGGAGATGGATTAAGAGATCAGTTCTTCCTTGCGATAATCACGTGGCTGGGGATTTAGAAGGCGGCAACGGTGGAGATCGCGCTTCTAGCGAAGACAGTCCTCTGAAGGCCACTGTGGAGGGAGAAAAAGGTGGAGGGAGGAGAGAGAGGTGAGATCATAAAACAACAATAAGCCTTAATCCCAACTTAATTAGAGTCGGCTATATGGATTTCACTTTTCCACACGATTCTGTTTGAAATTAAACTTTCCTGAAGGCCTAGATCTAGAATGTCTTTCCTAACGACTTCGGTCCATGTAATTCTTGGTCTACCCCTCTCTCTCCTAGTATTAGGTAAAAGAATGTCCTCCCAAGCACAAACTGGTGCTTCTAGCGGTCTACGTTGGACATGCCTGTACCACCTCAAGCGGCCTTCGCGCACCTTATCTTCTATTGGTGCTGCACCTACTTTACTACGAATAACTTCATTCCTTATGCGATCCATTATTGTATGGCCACTCATCCATCTTAACATACGCATTTCTATCACACTCATCTTAGATACATGTTGTCTCTTAATGGCCCAACATTCACTACCATATAACATAGCTGGACAGATTATAGTCCTATGGAACTTTCCTTTCAACTTAATAGGCATCTTGCCATCACATAAAACTCTCGTAGCATTCTTCCATTTAACCCACCCTACCTTAATCCTATGTTGAATATCCTCTTCTATATCTCCTTCGTACTGCACTATAGACCCAAGGTACCTAAACTTCCTAGAAGCTCCAATCTCCACACCATCTAAAAAAATTCCATCACTCTTATTACTTGAATTACTAAACCTACAATGCATGTATTCAGTTTTTGTCCTACTTAACTTAAATCCCTTTGTCTCGAGAGTCTGTCTCCACAGTTCTAACTTACGGTTAACTCGTTCTCTATGTTCATCAACAAAAACTATATCATCCACAAAAAGCATACACTAAGGAACTCTATCTTGGATTTCTCTTGTCAGCTCATCCATCACGATGGTGAAAAGATAAGGACTAAAAGCAGATCCTTGATGAAGGCCGATCCGAATGGGGAACTCTGTTGTGTAGCCTCTAGTAGTTCTCACACTCGTGACCACTCCATTGTACATGTCCTTAATTACCTTAATATACCTCACATGCACTCCTCTCTTTTCTAGCACCCACCATAAAACTTCCCTCGACACCCTATCATATGCATTTTTTAAATCTAGAAAGACCATATGTAGGTCCGTCATAGCTTCTCTGTACCTTTCCATCAGCATCCTAAGAAGAATAATGGCTTCCGTGGTTGATCTGCCTGGCATGAAGCCAAATTGGTTGCCTCAGATGGTAGTTGTGGCTCTTAATCTCTTTTCGATAACTCTCTTTCAAAATTTTATAATGTGGCTTATTAATTTTATGCCCCTATAATTTTTACAATTTAGCACATTTCTTTTATTCTCAAAAAATTAAGGGTAAATTAGGAAAATAAAACTAAAAACATGCTATAATTTACCCCGTTTAGTGGTTTTAACAAGTGGTGTATTCTTTTCATTACAATTTCCGGATAAATATCCTTTTAAGCAAATTGGATAGTTATGTAAATTCGCAAGCTCTATCAACAACAACAGTGAAAAAATCCCACTGCTTTACGACCTCTGTCCACAGTGCAGACAGACCTAAACTCCTCTCTCCGACCGGACCTCTGTTTCGTTTCATAGTTCCACACAAAAAGAAAAGAGGGAACGCAAATTATAAGAAAATAAAAAGAAATGATTCTCCAGATTTGTCTGAAAAATCCCAACATGAACATCTCTCTCTCATCATCCATCTCCTACTCTCGTCCCCTCCCATACAAAGCTCCGAGTTTCAGCCTCAGCCAATGTTCCGTAAACCACAATCGGAGGCTTAGGCTCGGGATTTTCTGTTCCATATCCCAATCCCAAATCCACAGCTATGGAACTGTAGACTATGAGCGCCGTCCGATGGTGAAATGGAATGCCATCTACAAGAGAATATCGCTCATGGAGAAACCTGAATTGGGCTCTGGGACTGTCCTCAGCCAGTGGGAGAGAGAGGGAAGACAGCTCTCCAAATGGGAACTTTGTCGCGTTGTTAAAGAGTTGAGGAAGTACAAGCGCTTTGACCGTGCTCTTGAGGTAATCTTTTTTTCTTTTCTTGAGTAGTGTTAGGATTGCTGGGCTATTTTATTTGTTTTGATTGATGGGTAAGTAAGTACTGTTTTTCTATTTTCAAGTGTTAGAGTTGGTGGGTTCTTTGTTGTGCTTAATGGGGGTATTCAGGTTTTGTTAAATATTGTTTGGTCTATGGCATTTCTTTTGCTCTGTGTTTGGACCTATTTTCAAGTTTAATGGAGTTACAATGTGATGTTGGACCAAGGCGATAGAAAGATAGAATGGAGAAATAGAACCAGAACGAGAGGAAAGAAATAGGGAATTCAAGATAAGGACAACAACTTAAGAGGAGGAAACTAGAAACTCAAAATATTCATTTTTAACACACTAGGGTATTCGTAGAAATCGATAACTGATAAGATAAACTTAACAAAATATTTTAAATAAAAGGTTTAGTTTTTGTGAGAGGAAACACTGAAGCAAAATTTAATTCAAATTCAAAATATCCTGATCTAATTCTTCATCCTCATTTTCTAATAAGTGATAAAAAGGTTAAGAGTTTGATTGTAAAATCCCATTGAAAGTCCAGTAGAAGTTTCAAATTCTGTTTAGAAGAACTTTTTTTTTTTTTTTTTTTTTGACAAGCCACATTTTGTGGCTTTTCTGAGGGCCAAAGATCTTTTGATGCACTATCTAAAGACTCCCAGAAGTAACTATTGGCCCAAACAGGACCAATATTCATGCCTTTGAGAGTTGAGGTAAACTATATATTGGGTTTTGCGTTCATTTTGCTTGGTATATTTATTGTTTTGCTAGATTGATGGAGTTGTTTGGGATAGCGTAATGGGGTTCTAGGCTGAAAAAAGATGTGGATCTTATTCATCTATATGGAAAAAATTTCGGGTTCAGTGTTGGATGGTGCACATGGTCCAAGGTTAGGACAAAAGTGAGTGAACGAGTGAAGCTGGTGTGTTCAAGTTTAAACTTAGGTGTCAGAAGGTAAATTTTTCTGTGGATTGAGAAGGAGAACCTTAAGAGTACAAGCACGCATGTCTTGATACATTTGTATCCATATATGTTAGTCGTAAACATCACAAATAGATAGGTGCTGCTGCTGCTGCTGTACGCCCTAACTATAATTGTGATAACTTTTAAATTTAATGTTTATAGGTTGAAATGAAGACATCAGGCGACGGTACTATTATAGTTTAAAAGAAGATTTTAGATACCAAATTTTAGATAACAATTGAAAGGTGCAACTGCAATGTTGGAAGATTACTAGGATGATGAAACCAAGTAAAAAGGTGAGACAAAGAGTAGATTTTAAAAGTTCCTACGATGTCTTGAAAGTATCATCAAGGAATCTTAGGATTCTTGAGCTTGTTACTTTTTTGTAAAAGAAAAAATATGTATTTAATCAGGTAATAGCAGTTAGATTTTAAATTGTTGACAGTCTTCCTACCGCTTGATTGTTGCATTCATGATCAAACTCTAATTTTCTTTCAGCCATTTTCAAGGTCATGTCTCATTATCGGCTTTAAATTATGCGTGTTTTCTGCAGGTGTATGATTGGATGAACAACAGAGGAGAGCGGTTTCGGCTATCCTCTAGTGATGCTGCAATTCAATTAGATTTAATAGGCAAAGTCCGTGGTATTTCCAGTGCTGAAAATTTCTTTTTGAGTTTGTCGGATACTTCAAAGGACAGGAGGATATACGGCGCCCTGCTTAATGCCTATGTGCAGGCTAGAATGAAAGAAAAGGCAGAATCTTTGCTTGATCGAATGAGAGGTAAAGGTTATGCCATACATTCACTCCCCTTTAACGTGATGATGACACTTTATATGAACCTCAAGGAGTACAAGAAAGTTGATGCAATGGTTTCAGAAATGATGGACAAAAACATTCAGCTAGATGTGTACTCGTATAATATCTGGTTATCCTGTTGTGGATCGCAGGGGTCTGCTGAGGGGATGGAACAAGTATTTGAACAGATGCAACAGGATAAAAGCATTAATCCAAACTGGACCACATTTAGTACAATGGCTACAATGTATATCAAGATGGGGCAGTTTCAAAAGGCGGAGGAGTGTTTGAGGAAGGTTGAGAGTAGAATCACAGGTCGGGATCGGATTCCTTATCACTATCTTCTTAGTCTTTATGGTAGTGTTGGTAACAAAGAGGAGATATATCGGGTCTGGAAGGTTTATAAAGCAATCTTTCCCAGCATTCCAAATTTGGGGTACCATGCAATTATCTCATCTCTACTCCGAATAGGTGATATTGAAGGAGCAGAAAACATTTACAACGAATGGTTGCCGGTCAAGTCATCTTATGACCCTAGAATTGCAAATCTATTCATGAGTTATTATGTTAGAAACGGAAATTTGGAGAAAGCCACAAGTCTCGTTGACCACATTATTGAAGTTGGAGGAAAGCCAAATTCAGCCACTTGGGAGATTCTTGCCGCGGGCCATACTGGAGAGAGGAGAATTTCCGAGGCATTGTCCTACTGGAAAGAAGCTTTTGCAGCTGAAGGAGCGAAGAACTGGAGGCCAAAACCTGTTAATGTGTCCGCTTTCCTTGATCTTTGTGAGCAAGAAGCAGATCTT
Source organism: Morus notabilis (assembly GCF_000414095.1). Taxonomy (NCBI): domain Eukaryota; kingdom Viridiplantae; phylum Streptophyta; class Magnoliopsida; order Rosales; family Moraceae; genus Morus; species Morus notabilis. Next base: position 230,400 of record NW_010358059.1, on the reverse strand, counting down.
GAATGCAAGGAAGTTTTGGTGGGACTGTTGAGGGAGGCAGGATATTTGAAAGACCAATCATATGCATCATTCGTCGGTTTTTCCCATGAAGCTATCAATGACAATGGAATAACATCAGTGGATGTTAGTTTTGAGAACGACAATGACGAGAATAAGGATGATGAATCTGGGATTCTTTTTAACCAATTGCAGGGTAGTCCATGAAATGATGAAATGTCGACTATTTCACTACACTTTCGGGAACAGATTTTGCCCCGAGATGCATGCTTCAAAGTTTCAAAGTTCTCTTGCATTGCAAGTAACAGTTGTTTAGCACTCGGGTTACATTTCTTCTTGTAGCAGCCCCTAGCAAGATATGTGCAAATTGAAACGAAATCCTTCATCCTTATCAAACTGCTTTTATTAGCAAAAAGGGCAGAACTTACGCCGATAGAGAATGGAGCCTATATCTATTGCCTCTGTCCTATTTTGTATGCCTTGCCTTAGCACTTTTTTTTTTTTTTTTCTTTTTTTGAATAGGTGCGTTGGTTAGGCCTTAATATGCATCCTTGTGGTTTATGGAAGTAGAACCTTTTGATTTTCAGTTTTCCGACATTATGCAAAAAAAATGGGAGTAATTACAGTGAAACTAACTTCAACTCATTCGACATTTTATTGAAGCGAGATTACAATTGACTCGTAATATGCATAACAGAAAGAAAAGAAAAAAAAAAAAAAAAAAAAAAAAAAAAAAAAAAAAAAAAAAAAAAAACGATGCTGAGAGGAAAATTAACATAATCTTCTCAACATTTTTATGGCTTTCATCTACATTCCCGCTATTAATTCTGAACATTTGTTTTGCTTCCTAAATCTTAACCAGGCTTTTCACCTCTCAAGCCCCATTTGAAAACATTTATTTGCCGCTGGCCCGCTACTAAAGATATTAGTGTGTTTAGTAGGAGAGAGAGATCAAGGGAGGGAGGAAGAGAACAATTCACTTATTTGATTGGATGGATGAGACAAGGGAGAAAGTTTCTCTCTGAGCTCACCAATTATCCAATTTTAAAATTTAAAGTTTATTTTGCCCTTAAAAGAAATTATTACCAAATAAATAAAATAAATAATATAAAAATTAGATAAACAATTATCATCTATTATTTCAACTCTCTTTCACTCATAGCAAACAACATCTCTACCATTCTTACTCTCTACAACATTCATTTCTTAAGATTTTTGTAAATGAACTTTCGTTCACTTTTGGCCTTACTGACCTAAGGGTGTGTTGTCTATTTGGTAGGATAGATGGATAAAGGATGGAGGGATTGAGTTGTGGAAAGTGAAAAATGCTTTTTGGTAGAGTCAAAAGGTGAGAGGAGAGGGAAACAGTGGGAACATACTTAGAGGTATGAGTTTAGACTGTCCGATCCGGGCCCGACAACCTAAAAGAAAATTTCAGGCCGGCCCGACCCTGCCTTAAAAGAGAGATGGTCAGCCCAATCCGGCCTTAAGCTCAAAAAGTTAAGGCCGGGTCAGAATTTTATAAGGTATTTAAAAAAAAAAAAAAAACTTTAAAAATATGATGTTTGAGCCAAGCCAGCCCAATCCTAAAAGAGAGAAGGTTAGCCCAACCTAACTCTAAGCCCAAAAAATTTAAAGCCAGACTAAGCCCGGGTTAATAGTAATAGGTCTCGGGCCGGCCCTTTTAGCCCGGCCCAAACTTACAGCTCTATGGGGACTTGATCTTTTAACAAAATTAGATTCGGTTAGAGTAGCAATAAAAACACCCGAAATCCCAATTCTAACCTTATTTACATGTGAAAGAATGTTAGATCTTATAGTAAAAATGGGCCCAATTGATGTTGATAGAAATTGAATAATTTTGATAAATACCCTTTGAAAGTGCATGGGTCATATTTTTACTCATTACTCTTTATTCATAACTTTTTTAGTCAAATAATTACACTAACAAAAGGGTATTTATCAAGAATAAAGAATAAAAATCCAAACTCATACACTCTCAATGATAAATTCTCTATTTTTTCATACAAATCACATGTATGATGTATCTTCCCCTGTGCATGTCACCAAGTAACTGCATATATACTTCATTCACTACCTTCTTCACAAAGTTTAATGACTGATTGGCCCATGAATTGCAGATAGTGAAAATGCCTAAAAATCTCTTTAGCAAAAAAGTTAAAAAAGTAAAAAGATATTAAAAAAGAGAAGAAAGAAAAGAGAGAAAATTCCTAAAATCCAAATCACAAAATTTAATTTTTCTCCAACCTCAACGGAAGTTCTTGGCAGTCCTCTTCCTGAAGGAGATATATCCTCCACTGTATTAGATATTTCGGTAGCTACTATACTGTCCCCGAGAGCCTTATTCTCCATCCAGAGCTGCAAAGGCATACAAAGAATTATTAAGTGAGCACATAATAGAAGAAATACCCATGATTATATTCTTTTTTTTTTAAGTGATGGGAGATCTCTAACTCCCACTATATTAAAAAATATATATATATATATATTTAACAAAAAAAATGAAACCAGCAGAAGTCCGACCGTGGATAACACACCCACGCACCCAATCATTTTAGCTATCCTCAAGTGGCAAAAGAAGTACCCGTGATTATTTACGTACTTACTACCATTTCTCTTAAACATACAGTAAAATCGTACGGTGGACAAACTCGTTGGAAGAGGAGCAAAGCATTAAAAAATTTATCCATTGAACAAGATCGTGGAGAAATCTGCAGCTAGAAACTTCTATATGATGTTCAATGCTGATACTACTCTTACCTTCTCAGCCTCCAATTGAAGTTCTTCCACTGCTTGTTGCATTAATGAAATTGTCTTTAAAGTAGCATCATTGCCATATGCTGACATGATTTCCAGGGAAGCTGACATGTATTCTTTCGAGTTAGGATCTAAGAGAATCCCTTCCTGTACGAACAACTCCTCTAGAAACTTCACGTCTTCAACGTCAAGTCTCTCCATCAACTACATATTGCGGGCATTGTGTTATAACCATACAACAACGACAACAAAAAGCCTTAATCTCAATTAATTGGGATCGGCTATATAGATTTCACTTTTCCACACAACTCTGTTCGAAATTAACTTTCCTGAAGGCATTGTGTTATAACCATGATTGAAAAAAATATGGTCAGGAATTAAAGAGATGAGTTCTAACCCGGTTTAGAAGTTTATCACGTGACTCATCTCTAGCTAGAGTAGGAACTCCTCCGTGTCTTTTAGTGGATTTACTTTCTTCATTGCACTTGACAAGCAGTAACGCTTTTAGATGAGCTGAAGTTCCTCCGGCCTTGTTGAAGAGGGCTCGAGACCTGTTCAGAGCTGCTATCCTGTCCTTGAGAGCCTTATTCTCCATCTTAAGCTGTAGAAGCACAACTAGAAATTTCATACTTATCTGAATCAAATAATGTAGTTTCAATGATACTTTTAAGACCACTTCTATAAGCAAGTGATGGGAAAGAACCCTTTTAGTTGGATTTGGACCAAAGTTCTAAATATGTGAATTCTACTGGACACGCACTTTGAGAATCCGATTATACATTTCTTTTGGGGGGAGCTAAAAACTCGTATATAAATTGTTCAACGCATGTTAGGCTTACCTCCTGAACCTCTAGCACAAGCTCTTCCTCTGCTTGTTGCAATGATGTAATTTTCTTTGTAACACAATCCTCATATGCTGCCTTGACCTCTTCCTCTGAATTAAGATCGAAGAAAACTTTTTCCACTATGAACAACTCCTCAAGTAAATCCACAGATTCGACGTCAATGGTCTCCCGCAACTATATGATGAACATTAAATCATAACCTCATAATGATGATTTACCTCTGGAAGTACAGATCTCAGTCCTAACCTTGTTTAGAATCCTCTCCATTGACTCATCTTTAGTTGGAGAAGGAACTCCTTTCCCTTTTTTAGCGGCTTCATCTTGATTGCACTTGACGAGCATCGACACCTTTACATGACTTGCCCTGTCAAATGTCATATTGCGAAACACTGATCATAAAATTGATCAAAAAGTGCCTTCCTTCAGAAAAAGAGCATTTTGAGTGGCATGCTAAATGCCTAAATCAAGTTTCTTTAACTTTGATTTATTTGTTTTTATTTTTTTCCTTGATTAGAAATAATGTGGTAATAGAATGCATTTGGCGAAGTTGAACAATCACCTTGCACTGAACCTAAGAGTGGACAGTGTCTCTGCTGCATTTGAAGGACTTGGCGAGCAACAACATAGTAAAGCAGTTTGTGAATTCCCACCCTGAAAGTAAATATCAACACACCTTCATTCTGAATTTAATGGAAATATAACACGAACCAAAAGGGAGGGAACTAACAAGGGCATCTTGTAGAATCCGAGTAACTTTTGAATCCCTATATGGAATATGCTTTAATTGCTGAACCACACGTAAGAGCGTTTATCACATTGCCAAGGGCTGACAAGGACTTGTTGATAGTCTTGGCTTCATCAAGGACTCTTCCCTCAGCTCCGGTTTTTTCTACTTTCTCAGAGCCTGCCATGTCCACAAGAAGCAACTTCCCAGGTTTTGCCCTGTCCAACGTCTCAAATGCTCAATACAGTTCAACCAAAAGCCTGACACAACATGACGAGGAGAACTAAATACCTATTTCTTTGCACAAGTCCTTGGTGAACTGTGAAAATGTAAACACAGTGGCTTCTGCTGCTAGCCATGTTCATTTCTATTATAGTGAGGCTAGGAAACATAATGTGATTACTAAAAGGAGACGAGAGACTTCCAATGGAGAAACAAAGGCGTTTTTTACATTGCTCTCTTTTAAAAAATAAAGCAGGATACGGGTCTCCCCAACAGCTCTGTTAGCTATCCCGCTCTGCTGTTCAATCTTCGGCTTAGAATGCTTATTAAGAATAAGAAGTAAAAAAGTAAATGAGATTTGAGAGCGATTCTATCTTACGGCTAGGGTTTGCAATGCTTCTGCCGGATCTGCAATGGAGATCTGGAAATAGGAAAATAAGAGGCTCTTTTTAGTCAAAGAACATATAGACTGAAGTGCCTCAACATCAAAAGTATTTAATAATCTTGATCCAGCTTTTCTGTAACATAAGATTGAGCTCTTCGAATAAATAATTCATCATACGGTACGAGTGGAAGAGTACAATCTCATACAATAGAGAAGATAGATAATCTTGATCCAGCTTTTTCTGTAACATAAGATTGAGCTCTTCGCATAAATAATTCATCATACGGTACAAGTGGAAGAGTACAATCTCATACAATAGAGAAGATAGAAGATTCTGATGTTTAGCTTCTAGTCCTATTCAGTCATCTTCCAATTATAAAGATTACAATCCGCTCGATCATCAAAGAGAAGCCTAAGCAGCCGTGTGTGAATGTGTGCATGCATGGTCATACCAGTTAGTCATTCAAATTTATCTGAAAATAAGACCATTTCTCGGGAAAAGATGCTACCATTAGTGAATTAGTTAACCACTCATACTCTCGTGATCACCAAACCCGAGCAGTAACCTTAAATATTATCGTTAAAGCCAACCATGAATTTAAAGTTTTGCTTCTATAATCATGAGGAGGCAAACATACTTCAGTTACTCCCTGTAAGATAATTCCTTGAGCTTTGTTCTCCTTGATCTGTATATTATCTTTTGCTAAATCTAACAGGTCCCTGAGCACGAAGATGGACAGTGACATTAAGACTGAGGCTGCAGTTATTGGAACATTTCTTTGACTTATAAGACTTCTTTATCAAGAAGGTTATAGCACAGTTTTTTTTTTATCTGATTATAGCAGAGAATATGGTTGAAAAGATGCAGTGTACTAGCTACAGTTATGAAAATGATGCATACCTTATTCGCTCCATGTAGATCTCTACCTAAAATGAAACAAGAATAGATAATGCATGATGATAGAGACCATGAAATAACTACAGCCCATTACAAAAACAGAAGTAGGTCTGGAATTCTCAATACCATTGACAGCTTAACGGAATATTCGATTGCTTCTTCAGAAGAGTGAATGCATTCAAATATTCCGTCAACTACCCGGGGAAGTAACCCTTTATTCTGCTCATCACATTCTAGTATGCCAGGCCCCTGCTCACAAGAAGAAAATAAGCTATCCAGACTCAATTATCTTAAGTTATACTTTGGTGTTGGTGGTATAAGTCATAACATACCTCCATGCTATATGTCTTCCCTGCTCCAGTCTGTTATTCAAAAAGTTTGCCAATTATAATGAGAATAAAACAGTAATAGAGACATCAAATAGTATAGAACAAGTCAAAATGCATAAAAACAAACAAACATAATCTTTTTTATGTAAAAAATCCAAGCATACTTGAAAGAACACTGTTGGAAAGTGAGATGTACCTGTCCATATGTAATGATTGTCCCATTAATGCCACTCACAGCATCTGATTGGTAACAAGAAAACATGAACGTAGAAGAGCAGAAGAAAATTGCGATCATTGCCACATAGAGTTAAAAAAAATAAATAAAAATCAGTAACAAACGAAGACCATTTGCAGTAACGCCTTTCCTTAGTTTGGCTACTGAGGCAATGTCAATGAAAAAGAAAACATAAATCAAAAGGATACAACCGTTATTCAATTCAAGGAACGCGATTAAGGCTCCCAAATATGAAGACGTTTAATGTTTTGTACATTTTTGCTTTTCTAGGGTTTTCTTAGCACCCAAACAGAGTTGCGAGTCTGAGTTATACCTCGGACAATAGGCAGAGCTAGAAATTCGTAGACCTGAGCTTGCTCAGAGTTGTCGTAGAATGCCTTATCGAAGCTGAAAGTGAAAATTTCATCTTTCTCATCCTGCAATTGATATCCAAATTCAATTTCCGAAGTTGAATTCTACAACTATACCATCACTTTTTTGAGGAAGATTCAAGTTAAAAAAAATGTGATTCGAACAGGAAAACCTTGAAATTGAAAGTTTCTGCGTCGACGGGGTGGACGCAGACTGAATCACCGCCGTCGCTTCTCTCTTTAGTGCTCAAAGGTCTGAACCGAACACAAACTTTCATATGCGACATTTTGAGCAAACGAATTCCAACCTAAACAAAGTAAATCCAGAAAATGAAAACGAAGGAAAAAAGAAAGGAGAAATCAGGATTCCTACACTTAAAAGCAAGACGATCTGTTTGGGTTGCGAGGAAATAAACAAAGGAAACGGAATTTGGATTGGAATAATCAATTGAATCCGTTTGGTCTCAACCGAGTAAAATAGATCAATTCATGTTACTGTTTCTGCATTTACTGTAAGAAACTCGTCTCTGGAAAACTAATTGGAATTACAAATCAGTCTAGAAGAGAAAAATTTTCTGCTTGACTTTCTCGTGCAATTTCCCGCAAACCAAACAATCAAAGGAGGAAGGAGAGAGCAGAACCTTCGGTAGAAGCCGCAAATGGTTAATTTCAAATTGAAAGCGAGAAAAGGGGAGCTTTTTGTAAGCGCCTTCTCGCGCGCTTTAGCAAGGGATGCAACGACTAGTCGTTTTAACGTTGCAAATTGTGAAGAACGTGTCGTTTTATTATTAGACAAACGGTAGGCATTGGTGTATAGGTCGTGTGAACCGGTTTATTAATTATGACAAAAAATATAACTTAAATACAGCTCAGTTATTAAACGCTAAATATCAAATAATTAATTAAGAGAGGGGCATAGATAATTAAACTATAAATAGTTAATTGGTTGATAAGAGAGGTCTAGAACTCTTTACGAGTTTGTATTCCTTTTGAGCGCTGCATTTGAATTTACTTGTGACGCTTGACGTTTATAAAAATCGTTAACTCTCTTGTAGTTTGAGTTTGGATGAGTTAGTATTAATGTTTGTATTGCCTTGATATAGAATCTATTTTTCTTAAAAAAGAAGAACAATTAACATAATATCATTATATGATAAATGTAGGTACATAATATATTTTTGTTTTAGACACCAATCCTAACATAATGTTATTTACACCTCAATAAGGACAATATTTTTCCGGATGTGAGCTTTGCCAGATAATTAGCTTTAGATAAAACTTACCAAATAATCAAAGACTTTTCAAACCTTTTTCAAACAGCCGCTGGAAAAATAGGCCATCCGCGTCGGTGCCCGAACCATTTTTCGTTTTCTTTCCTTTCTTTTCAGAAATTGCAAAAAAAAAAAAAAAAAAAAAAAAAAAAAAAAAAAAAAAAAACGAGAGAGAGAAAATGGTTAATACATATTTAAAAAAAAAAAAAGCCAAAAAGGACAAAAATTGCAAGGCATGCACAATCTTGCACGATGTGAAGTCCATAGATAATGATTTGAGACGATTTGACTGATAGATAATGTGGCTCTATACCAAATTTATTAATTTATTAACATTTGTTTTTAGTAATTTGGGTAGGGAGATTTCTTGTCCTGAATAAAAAAGAAAGTGGTGTCTTCACGTCCTTATTTATAAGTCATTAACAATCTACTAGAATTACAAATAGAACCTTACTTATAAGCTATTAACAATCTATCAGAATTACAAATAGAACCTTACTTATAAGCCATTAACATTCTTCCAGAATTACTACAAATAGAACGAAACAAAATTTAGCCCACATTTTTTTAATGACTTCAGTCCAAGCCATATTCAGTGAGCAGGGTGATGAGAGAAAATTTCAACTTCCTCATGTATAACGACAATCAATCATTGGATGCTAAGTGAAAGAAGAGCCCTAATATATATATATATATATATATATATATATTTATTTATTTATTTATTTAGGGAGATTAAATTGTATCGTCCTAAATGCTAGGTGAGAGTACTAAAAGATTGTCTTCTAAATACTAAGTGAGAGTACTGAAAAATCATCTTTCATTGCTACACTAGCCCCGATAATAATTACTGGAAAAGGGAGATTGAAGCTATAGACCTTAGTGCTGAACTTTGGACGGGTCGCCCGCGACCGTCCGAAAAGCTCGAGGATTTGCCCGAGTCCGAACCCGACCCACCCGAGATTTTCGGGCCGCCCGCCCGAGCACAAATTTCACCTTGAATGGGCCGCGGGCTTGTATTCGGCGGCCCGAGCCCGCCCGAATTGCCCGAATTTTTTAAACTTTTTTTTTAATATTAAGTTATTTATATATATATTAGTATTACAATTTATATATATATATATATTATA
>NW_010358059.1:158600-219392 GCF_000414095.1 Morus notabilis | reverse complement strand
GGCAGACCAAATATTTGCCGTTAACGCAACGCACCCGCTAGTCGAGTGTAAAAGGTTTATTAATGCATCTTTTTCTTTTTTAAATAATTTTAATAAATCTTTTCTAAGAGTAGTTTTTGAAGTGAACTGTGCATTAGGATTGTGTATAACCTTAATATATCGTTGCCAATTAGGATGCTCTACAAACTAAGTGGTTGATCTAAAGCAGCTATCATTCGCGCAACTTCCATACGATCTTCTTGCGGATCGTATTTCCAAGTGGTTAGACCACCGGTTGCGCGATCAAAAGATAATTGTGTTTGGCGGAGTTCGGGTCCGCTAGATTGGCTAAGCTTTTGAAGACACTTTTCAGAGTGTCGTCTTAAGTGTGTGGTGCCGTGAATAGTGTCGCCTTGTAATTTAGATAAACAATATTTACACTGAGCTATATGTTTAGTGTTACCTTCATTATCCACCTCGTCAATTATGTCGAAGTGATCCCAAACTGTCGAGGTACACTTGCATTTTCTCCTGGAGGTTGCAACACTTACCGACGCAGACACAGACGTAGTCGCACTCGCTGCCGCTTCTCCACGCCCACTATTGCGACCACGACCTCCAGTACGTCCACCATGGCTTGCATTAGTAGATTGCATTTGCTGCGTAACAAACTCATTAGTGGGAAATTGCCCTTCTTCTACATTGTGTTGGGCATCAACGGGAATACCACTATAACCAAAAGGATCCATTATAAAAAAATAAGATGAATTTGATAGACACTAGAGATAGAGCTTTAGAAAAATTGTGAGAGAGATTGAGAGAGATTGAGAGAACTTGAAAGAGATTGAGAGAGATTGAGAGAAATTGAGAGAGATTGAGAGGGATTGAGAGAGTTTGAGTGAGAAAAATGTGTGAGGGATGGGGGGTATTTATAGGGAAATTTTGGGGTTAAAAAATGATTTTTTTTTTCAAAAAAAAAAAGGATAAAACGGCTAGTTTTTTGAAATTCGGGTTCGGACAGTTGGGCAAACTCTGGCAGCTCAGGTTTTCGGGCAAATTTTTTCAAAAATTCAAAAAACTAGCCGTTTTCGGGCAATTCGGGCAGTTCGGGCAACTCGGGTTTTCGGGCCGAATTCGGGTAAAAATTCAAAAAACTAGCCATTTTCAGGCAACTCGGGTTTTCGGGCAAAATTCAAAAAACTAGCCGTTTTCGGGTATTAGGGCAATTCGGGCAAGTCGGGCAGGCGGGAAAAATTCGGGCAAAATTCAAAAAATTCAAAAATTCAGGCTTCGGGTCGGGCAATTCGGGCACACCCAATTTTCGGGCAATTTTCGGGTCGGGCAGTTCAGGCTTGGTCAGAAAAATGCAAAAAAATCCCGGCGGACGGCGGGATACGGTGTGCAAAAAAATCCCGGCGGACGGCGGTATACGGTGGTTAGACGGCGGCGGGCAAGGGTGGACATGTCAAATCCGGGCTGCCCAAGCCCGAACCTGAATTTCTTGCTTGGACGGGCGGGAATTGGGCCGGCCCGCCCGAGCCCGAAAAAATTCGGGCTTCGGGCGGCCCGCCGACCCGAAGTTCCAGCACTAATAGACCTCAAGGTAAGGGTGCGGTTTTTATTTCTATTTTTTAACATGTTTTAGTAAATGATTAGCCTTCTGAAAAACTGTTGCAACGTTATAACACCTGAGAAATTAAACGAGATTAATTAAAATAATTAAGGTTTATTAGTGTGTCTAATATGATTTAATTAATTAATTATTCAGTAATAACTGTTTTTGACGTATAAATTTAAATATTTTTAAGAAATTTAAATGTTCTCAGTATTTAGATTTTTACCCCAGAGTGTGTGTAGACACATTTTTTAAACTGCATTTTAAATATTGGACACATATCTTTTTCATTTTCTTTTCCTTCTTCTTTTTCTTTCTTCTTTTTCTTTCTTCTTTTTCTTTCTTCTTTTTCTTTCTTCTTTTTCTTTCTTCTTTTTCTTTCTTTCTTTTTCCTTCCCGTGCACCCTCACTCTCTCTCTTCTCTGTCGTTTTTCTCACTCTCACTCTCCCTCTCACTCTCGTTCTCTCTCACTCACTCTCTCTCTCTCTCTCTCCCGTTTTTGCCTCTAATCAACCGGATTTCGAACCAAAGAAGAATTTTAAGAAGTTTTCAACGTCAAGAGAAGGATTTGAGGTGAGATTTCTAAAAAACTTCTCTTGAATCTCGGATTAGAAAACTTATTTTAGTTTGAAATGGATTTTTATGGATTTTGAGTAAAATCACAGTAGAAATTGGGAAAAAATGGTTCTTTAGACTTGATTTAGTAACTAGAACCTAAATTTGGTTGTTTTCCCTTGAAATGTTTTAGATTTGGACTTGAAATTGCAGGTTTTTTGGCTGATTCGGTGAGTTTTCTCGCATCCCTATTCTCCACTAGTCGATCTATGCGGTCGACCGGATTGCACACCACTAGTCGACCGGTGGTGTTGCACATCTCTATCACCGGTAAACTGGTGCACACGGAGTTTGACCCTGTTTTGACCTAATTTTTAAAGAGGACCTAAATTAGTTTCATTTAGGGACCTAAAGTGGATGGATTAGCATCTTTAATCCATGTTTTGAGATCAAAACCCTTGAAATGATGATTTGAAACGTAAAATGATTTATAAAACTTGAAACTGGATTAAGGCGCACTAATAGGAAATCGAAGAGTATAATTGAGATTGATTTACTTTAGAAATGATAAATGGATCCTAAAGTGTTGTTTTGTATCAATGCTAGCTAAGGAGTCGAATTGAATGCTTTGAGGAAGCAAAAGCCGAAATAGCGCAACTCTAGCCACATGTTTGATGCTTGAGAGGTAGGATTTCTTACCCTTTTCTTTGTTAGTCTGATTTTAAAAGAGTTTTGGTCTTGCAAATGTTTTAAAGAAAGGGCATGTTTGCGAAAGAAAAACATTTTCAAAACAATAGCTTGATTTTAGCTATTGGAATTATAATGAACTATTTCAGAAAGTTTAATGAATGATTTTTTAAGATAAGAAATCTTGCGAATCGGTAAACCGGCTGATGGCCTAGATAGGATATGAAGAGTGTATCCTTGGGGGCAGAATCTGAAATCCAGACCGAGCCACTACGATGGTGATAAGGCTTGTGCTTGTGGTTGTGTAAGTAATTTATCAGAGGATAAATTACTTGTTGATGCCTGTAATACATAAATTTTCAATTTATATTCCTTTCAGAAAAAGGATCTGAGGTTACGATTGTTGTGTTGGAACTGAATGTCTACTTTTATTTATTTATTCATTTATTTACTTGTTCATTCAATTGATTATTTGCTTACAAAGCTTATTTTAAATTACATCATACTGGGCATTTCGCTCACGTTTTATCTGTTTTATAAATATTAACCCCTCACAGGCGACTCTAGGAGCAGTGCTGAATAACTGATATAATTGCTACCGTCTGATCTAGTGAGGATTGTGATCGTCCTTCTTGTGTACAAATGTAAGAATTGTAAATTCTGTAAACTCTGAACTTTGGATTTCTAGACTATGGTTGATATCTGTAATGTTATTTACATGTTCATGTATGTACAATACTGCATATCCTGTGGGTGAAGCTCTGAACCATGTTAGAGGCTCAAGTTTGAAACCTCTTGAAATCAGAAAGTGGGGAAGACCCTGTGACTTATTGTAATTTATTTTTAGTTAAATGTAGGGCTCGTTTAAAGATTTTTTTAATATTTTCCTTTTGATTTTGATTATTATGATTTCAAATGTTTAATTACTCTCCTAATCGTGTTTAACTTCTAAACGAATTTTCACGTCACTAACTCCAACTTCGGGGTGCGACAAACATCCTAGTCTAATGTTACTTGAGGCCCACTATTGTTGCATTCGAAAGAACAACATGGGGGTGGTCCATTTTATTTATAATTTTTCTCTAATTTCTAATATTCCAATTTATTTTTCTGAAATGTGATTTTCTTATTTTGTTTTATATTATTGTTAAATTTTTTATGAGGACTATTAATTAACGAGATCAGTACTCTAGAGAGTTTTATATAGTAGAATATTGTGAAGGAGGTTCATTATTAATAATATATTACCTAGCCTGTCACACATGCAGGATCATGATCGGACGTACTTGTTTTTTTCGACATAGATCTATAATGTTTTTTTTTTTTTACTGCAAAATATAAAAGTTAATTTACAGATCATGAGTAATGCTAAAGCAGGCTGAAGGCAATTAAGGCTGGTCATAGATCATATTGTTATATAACTGTGAGTTGTAGACTACTAGTTACAACTAAGATTACTACGTACCTAAAAAAAAAAAAAATGATCCTTGCTGTTAATTCTTAGCCTAAACTATAAGAAATGATTAAGAAACATAAAAAAGAAAAAAAGGAAGATCTTTGCTGTAAAGTCACCATCTAGGTTTCTTCCTCCTAACCTTGGACCTCGTTTGATTCTTCCTCCATCTTATAAATACACACACATCAACCTTTAATATAAGCATATTACCCGTCGTGGTAATATGGTAGTCCACCTTTTGGCAAACCTTCTTCTTCTTCTTCTTTTATTTTATTTTATTTTATAACTTTAGTGAACTGTTGGGGTAGAGAGGTTACAGCTGATGCAGCTGTATAGTGCTAAAAGTTTCCCATTGAAAAAAAAAAAAAAAAAAAAAAAAACCCCTTTAATACGGACGTAGCTTTGCTGTCGCTTGTAATCCTAAATTTTATGCACATGTTGGTTTTGAAAGTAGCTAGATACCAAATTAAACAATTAATCAGGCAAGTTGAGGAAAAATCTTTATTAGGTAAAATTGACATATACAAAGCACAATAATTATATTAATACCCTAAGAAAATTTTTGTAATTTGTAACCTAAAAAAGCAAATGAAAAAGAAAGGAAAAATATCATTTTTAGCTAATGACTGCTTGTAGCTTATAAGCAAGTAATACTATAGTTCAAAAAAGAAAAAAAAAATGTAACAGTTATAATATTATTTTTTGTAGGTGTAACTTCCATCTAGTTCATTTACAGCCTGTAGTACGGATAGAGAGTCCAACAAAGAGCCAACCTTGTGAATCTGAGGATGAATGTTTTGTACTGTTGTCCAACTCCTTGCTGTTTTACGGATATAGGCTTTGCTGTTCAATATTTTGTTTCATAGACATGATTTAAGACACTTTTAGTTCATGGATTAGAATCATAAAATTAGAATTATTTTTGATTTACGTGTATTTTTCGTGAAAAAAATAATGTAACAAACCATGAACCATAATTCGAATCGAGGTACAGATCTCCCAATCAAATAACCCCTTAGTCATCATCACCCATTTATTTAGGAGATTCTCATAGTCCCTATATAATATTAATATAATAATAGTAGATAAATCATAATATTAATTGTGGTTGTAAGATTAACTTGCGATAATTTATATCATTCTCAAGTGTTGAGGCATATAGTTCGAATCTTAATTTGTAAAATAAAAAGAGCGAGAAAAAAAGAAAAAAGTGGCGTTCAGTCATGTATGCAAGTCCTATTAGATGAAAGCTTTAAGATCTGCATTGATCCAAAATCTTATAAGTTGAATTTACCATTCATAAGATTATATTTATTAAAAGGATTATTAATGGGGTGTAATTAAATTAATATTATGAGATTAGTCGCTAGCTTGCAGCTTCCGTGAATTAAGCCTCCAGCCAATCATCTTTAAATATTTAATCAATTTTGTAAAGTTTTGTATGATTTTAGACAAAAGCAGCATATACTAATGCCATGGACCAACATAGCAAATCCATGTTATGTCACCCAATTGTATGGAATCACAACCATCAACCACATGCAAGATCTCTAATAGGAAATGGGACCCATAAATTAGAGTCACAAAATTTTCCCACATGAAATCACATGATGGGTATGGCATGCCCATCACGATTGTCACAATATAAATCACAAGAAAAAATGGCCCTAAAACCATTTCATCAAGAGGAAAAAGACACAAGCTAGGCCACATTTAATCCATATTAATTACTAATTAATTCTTCCCTCTTTACCTTGTTTGAAATTTTACAAATAGAGGAAAAGCAAAACATCATTACCCAACTCAAACACACAGTACCCTTTATTATCATTTCAAATTAAAAAAAAAGAAAAAAAAAAGTGTAAATCAAGTCCACTAATAGGGTTATATATACAAAGCCATAATTCAAATTCCTTAGGCTATTTTGGTCAGTAAAAAAATACCTACCCATCAACGACCACCTTACTTACCTGGTTTTTTATTCTTTTGGTAATTAAAAGTACCTTTATATATCCCAACACACCCAAAATCTAGATTTCAAAACAATTTTCAGTACTTCCGAAAGAGAAAAACCTCTGATCATCATCAATGGCAGCAGATCAGCTTGAGAACCCAAAGGTGATGACAAGTCTCATCACATTTCTCTCTTCTCTGCTCCAAAGGGTGTCCGAATCAAACGACATAAACTGCCAATTCCAGCCCCAGAAAATCTCAGTCTTCCATGGCTTAACTCGACCGACCATTTCGATTCAGAGCTATTTAGAGAGGATTTTCAAGTACGCCAATTGTAGTCCGTCTTGTTACGTCGTTGCTTATGTTTACTTGGACCGGTTTGCACAGAGACAACCCTCCTTGCCCATCAACTCCTTAAACGTTCATCGCTTGCTCATCACCAGTGTCATGGTGGCCGCAAAATTCATGGACGATATGTAAGTATTTATCATCAACGCAACAATTTGTTTAATTATTTATACATAATCTTTTGTTTGAAATTTAATCAGATTTTTGGTCATATAGTATAATTATGAAGCGCTTTTAGTTAGAGCATGTCAAAGTTATTGGTAGACTACAGATGTGAAGTTGTTTCTGATCAGCTTCACTACTCTATATTCACTTTTGATGATCAATTATAGCTAGTTGTCTCTATTTTTGTGAATCTGATCTGGGGTTTGTGAACAATTATGTTTTAGATCAAAGCTGCCGTTGATTTTGGAGTTTGAATGTTTGATTGCCGTAGTAACTCTTAAAAACTTTCTATAAACTAGTCAATTCGTTTATTTGAATTTCTCTTTCATATAAATTTGTAAAATAGCTGTAGAATGATATTTATCTCATAATCGTCGAATCTTTCCCTGCAAAATTATAGCTCTGTTCATGTTCTTATTAGAGAGCCAGCCAAGACGCATTTCATGAGGGAATCCAGCAAATTGAGCATGAACGTACAATATACAGAAAAAGTCAAACCACGTTATAATAAAACGATTTAGGCTTGATGGTATTGTTTCCCCGTTGTCATCCAATGTAAAATATTTGTCATCATATAAAAAGAGAAACAATAAAGTCAATGTCATAGGGGTCCAAATAAAATAAAATAAAAAGTTGGGAAACACCACAACTAATAAAATACAAATGATCTCATTTGCCGGGGTTATGTCCGTCCATCTTTTATTAGTGAGCTGACAAATTCAGGAATTTTCATGCTCTGCAAAGTTTAAATTGTATATTATTATATATACTTGTATATATACTCAGTCGACCCTTCCTAATTAATACTTAAGAGCGTTCACTTGTGCTAATATTGTATATCTACTTAATTCAGGTACTACAACAATGCTTACTATGCAAAAGTTGGAGGAATCAACACAAGAGAAATGAATTTTCTTGAAGTGGATTTCCTATTTGGGTTGGGCTTCCACTTGAATGTGAGCCCCACCACATTCCAAACTTACTGTTGTTATCTGCAAAGAGAGATGCTCCTTATGCAACCACCACTAGATCATGCTGCAGCAGATTCTTCCCTCAGCTTTGGAAAATCGCTCAACCTCCACTTGTGCTTCAGCGACGAAGAATCCTCCCGTCAAAAGCGGCAACAACAGCAACTGGCTGTTTAATTAATTTAATTTACAAAATACAAAGCCCTTCTTGAAAATTAAGCCCAATATTGTTTTCAACACTTTGATAACTAGGCTTAATTTAGAGGTACATCAAGTGGATCACTCTCCTTTTCTTCTTCTTTTCTTCTTGTTGTTGTTGGCGGCTTAGTGAACTAAACTTTTCGTCTGTGTAATATCATTTTAAGAGTGTCACGCAACGTTCTTACAATATGGTACATGTGCCTTTTTTCATCTTTTGAATTATTGGGTCCAAAAAGATAAATATTTTCGCACCACAAATAATTATATTATAGAAGGCGAGTCCCAGTTTTGGGACCTGTGCTATGAAGCTCGCCTTCAATTATAATAAGTGGTGTTGAACAATTAATAGCATTATTTGTCCAGAAATGAATCTAAGGCATGGGACTCACTTGATCGGATGGCTGTACAATTTCGTGACACTTGCAACTGACCCTAGCAAAACCTCCCCCTAAAAAACCCCCCCCCTTTTTTTTTTTTTTTTTTTTTTTTTTTTTTTTTTGGTATGGATTTTGTATCTGAAAGTCATGATTTGACGATTGGCATGTACAGATGGGGGTCTTTTCTTTACAGTCTGGCTATCAAAGCTCTTGTGATGTATTACGTTCTATTATATTATTGTTGAAAATTGTTACTCGTATATATATATATATATCCAGGTTGGGATTCTCTTTCATTATATAGATAGCTGCCAATGAAGAAGCTGTGTATATAAGCGCATATGGGATATATTTGTGGTCATGCTTTGTCATGAATTGTGGTCATATAGTATAATTTTTTTTTTTTGAATATTATAACATAACAATTACCTACTTTCATATGTAACTTTCTGTCCAAAAAATTAAAGACAATTAAACTCTCTCTCTCCACATATATATATATATATATATATAACTAGTTGCCCATGATTGGTCTTTTCTCAATGGTCTGTTATTTTGGAGTGTGATTTAAGTGTAGTTCTTGAATTGAATTTGAATTATAATTTGAGTTAAAGTTGTAACTTGAGTTTGTGTTTGGTTGTGTACATATGAGTTATGATTTGAGATATAAATCTTTTTGAGTTTATATTTGAGTGAGTCAAAACTTAAATTTATATTTAGATAGTATTTTAATAAAAACTCAATGGTGATAAAAAAAATTTAATAGGGTATATGGGTGTGGTTTTATTCGTCTTTTCGTTGTCAACGCATAGAAAAAAAATCATCTCAATCAGGATTAAAACGAAAAAGTTATAGCATTTTTAAGAATAAAAAAATATTGTTTATTAATTTGAGTTTGAGTTTCTAAACTCGAGTTAAAAGGGAAAGTTGAACTCGAATTTTAATCCCAAACTCGAATTCAAACTTAAAAGAACATAAATTTAAATAAAGTTGGAACTCGAATTACCTTTTTTTTTTTTGAATTTTTGAGGTTGTCGAACACACCCTTAATCTTTAAAGTTATCATTTTTACTGGGCTATAATTTAGACCTATAACATAGCATCTTTGATGATAAAAAAAATTAAAAAAAAAACGCATCTTCTTTTAATAGCCTATTAGAAATTCTCATTGATTTGTTAATGAACTATTTCATTGAAAGCTTCAAGTGACACTCGTATTTTTAGCGATGCAGTGTCGTCGTTGGAAGTAACAAATTGCCATGAATTGAAAGCTCTGTTTTTTGTTTTTTTTGTTTTTTTTGTTTTTGCAGTGTCAAGTGATTATGCATGCTTATACGTCATAGCAGAATAAACTTTTCCCTCACCGTTATTGACTAATTATTTGTAATGTCTAGGAAGTAACCAAGTGGAGTACAACATTCCGAGCGGGGGAAAAAAAAAAAAACGTGGAGTACAACAATAAGATCTGAGGAACCCCACCAATTAAATTGTGTGAACAATTGGTCAACAAGAGGAACCGAAAACATTTTTTTTAATGTCGGTTGTGATTAGGTGTATGCATCATGCATGAGATCAAATCAAATTAAGAGTCATCACTTCGTGCGTTTAATTTGAACTCTTGCATTGTGGAAGACCTGTACTTTTTTCCTATGTTAAGCCACTTTTATCTTATTGCATTTCCCTCCACCTGCTTCTAATTAACGCAAATAAACAAACTTAGTTTCGGGAGGGCTCATATATTATTGTCATATGTTAATTATTGTACGGTTATTTTATATATTAGCTGAGTTAATCCTTAATAATACAAAAAAAAAAAAAAATCACTTTTAACTGTTGCTTGTATTTTTTTAATCAGAAAAAAAGAGTTCAAGTGGTGCACTTCACGTCCCCCCATCCGCAATATCGAGGACCGCCAAATGGAAAGGGCCTAAACTCAACTATTGCGTGTAATTACACTAATTATTAATCAAATTGTTAGGACTAAATGCCAAGATAGTTCAAGTTCAAGGACTAAATTGAAAATCTGGACTTTAAGCGTAATGTTGCCAAACCGGCCGAATATATGACCCCTTTCAATACATAATAGGTTTAAAACACATGAGAAATTATTTAACAGAGAGATCTACAAATAAATTGCAGTAACCAACAATATTTATAATGTCAATCCATAGATTATTTGAGGAAGATAACATTACATCAACTTATTGAAGAAAGCCCTATGATTCTCGCAGATTATACACTCGTGTCTCCTTCATGAGGGTCCAGTGCACGTTGCTACAAAAGCAGGACAACTTGGTTTTGTCCAAGAGATGATTAGGCCAAATCCCGAGTCTGTACGAGAGCTGAACGACGACGGGTTTAGACCTTTGGATATAGCCTCGGCCTTGGGACATGTGGAGATCATGGAAATGATATATGTCGTTTGAAGGGAAGAGGTGGAAACACATCAATTCACTGTGCTGCTATAAGTGGAAAGATTGAGACTATGGACCAACCGTTAGGAAACGTGAGTTTCTTACATTGTGGGTCACATATTTATTTAATAATTATATTAAATTATTTAATTATTTGAGTTAATTTAAGTGATCTAATTATAAAAAGTCCAACTAGTTTCCTAACAGGATATGTATTGAATCGATGGATGCTCATATTGACTCAATTAAGTTTAATAAGAGCCTAATGAGACAGTATATAAAGAAACTAAGGTTATGGTCTCTAATATGTCAAATCATAAGGCAATTTTCATTCTTCCCCATCTAGAGAGAAAACACTCATTAAAGAACTAAGGAGATTTAACTGAGGAAGGCAATAACCGTCGTGCTCGTTATCTTAGAGAATTCTACCGGAGATCTAAAGGCTGCATCAATGGAAACATGTCAGAATTCTAACTTTTTTTTTTAGTAATTTGGTGTGATGATTCCTGAAATGTAGAATAAGGATTTAAAGATCCAACACTAACTGCTCACTTTTTCTTCAGATTGCGTAAAAGATATGACGGTTCTCGGAGAAACTGCTCTGCATATTGCTGTCAAGTACAACAGATTTGAAGCACCTTTAGAAAATTGGTGGAATGGCTTGAAAAGCTCGGATTGGAAGAGATGATGAATTGGGGTGATAAAGGTGGAAACACAGTTTTGCACTACGCAGTCAACCCACCAAGTGGTTTCTCATCAGTGGGAAATTCACAAAACATGAAAAATAATAATAATATTTCAAGTAGTAGTACAACTGATCATGTCAACAATATAAATCATCTCGCTCCCTCACCAATGTACACAGAAATGGATTACTATCCAAGACCGGTACAGCCTCTGATGATCACATTCAAAAAAGGGCTAATGATTAATGGACTTTGCTATGTACTTTAATTAGCCAAAAAAAAAAAGGGGGGGATTTGTCTTTCAAGAGAAAATTACGATCAAAATGGATGTAATTAGGAAGAAGATTCAAGCTGCTAAATTGATCATAGGAATGATAATGCTTATACAAGCAATACAAGCAATCTCTAATCCTACACCCTTTCCTTCTGTCGCTTATAATATCCTTTTTCCTAATTCTACCACTGATGAGGTTTTTCTTCCTATTTTGATTGATAAACTTAAGAAGTTCCCACTCTTTTCAACGTGGGAAACAATAAAGATTTCCTTTAGAACAATAATTTGTGTTTCGCGATGTGCTAAAACATTCTGCCTTGAACATTACAGAAATCGAATTTTGTTGGAAGAGTGTAAGGGCCAATGCAAGCAACATTGTGCTGATCAAGCATTTCAACTGAGGACTTGTGTTACAGCGTGTGCTAAAACATCATTAATGTGCTACCAATACAAAAATCATCATCGGATTTTGTTCGAAGATTGTATGGGTGAATGTGAGGAGCTTCAAGTGTCTTTATGGTTGGATGGATTTAAGAATTAGTAAGGGAGAGAGGTGGAGGGATTATACTGTGAATTAATGGTGGTGCAATATGGGAGATCAGGAAGAGGCCGTATCAATATTATATAGTTTGTCAATTCCTTAATTAGGATCCACTTTTGTCTGATCTCTCTTTTAAGGAGGGATATTTGTGAGGGAGATGGTTTTCCTCTTTGTTTTGCTTTGTTTTTCATTTTAGATTCTCATCCTTCAAACCAAAAAAAAAAAAAAAAAAAAAAAAAAAGTGAATATGCTTTCTTACCCAGATTAATTTTTCAACACTTAGCTATTAGTGTCAACATTAAAAATGTGCATTGTGCAACACAAATAACTCCTAATTATATATAGATGAACCGTTGAATAATTAATATCACGGCTTCATGACTAGGGGTAACGAAAACAAGGCTACTCTATCATAAATTAAAAAGAAAAAAGAAAAAGAAATTGTTGTGTATTTTTTTTTATTGTACTAAAAACCTTTGTGTGCATGTTTTGTTCCAAAAGGAAAGAAAAAAATGAGATTCCACTATTGTGACACATTAATTTCCTCAAACCTCATGATGGCTTTCCTCCCAAGTCTCAACGTACATATCATATTAATCTAAATATGACTCATATAATTAAGATTTATTTTAGGATGTCATGAATTTTAAGACGTATGAATTTTACTAAGTCAGCAAATGACTTGCAAGTCTTGGCAACCCAAGGAAACAACTTGGAAACTTGATCATCAGGTCTGAACCAGTTGAAAATCTCCCACAAAAGCCGCAACGCAAAAGGCATAGCAGCCGCCGACAGAACGTAATGAAACCTCACCGACTCACGGGGCGTCACGGCCAACACTGAAGAGCCGTAAGTGATAATCATCGAAACCGTGGCGTCCCAAATCTCGAAGTGAAAAGGGAACCTGTAAGTAAGCGATATGATGACCAAGATGGCCGAAGAGAGCGCCAAAGTGTTTGATATTAGGAAAACTTTTTCTTTGTTGTATTGGAAGCTCTTGAACCATTTCCAACCTGTTGTTGTTTCCTGATCAGGTGGGTTTGCCATTTTCTTCTTTTTTCCTTTTTGGGTTCACTCTAGTGCTATGCAATGATGGATTCTTGGATCTTGTCTTCTAAAGATAAAAGGAGGAAGTTAACTAGTTTTTGCGTTTATTTGTGTTTTGTGGGTTGACCATGAAGTCAATGTTGTGAGGAAGGAACAAGGAAAAGAAGAGGAAGGTGAGACCGTGGGAAAGAAAGGGAAAGATTTGGAGAAATTATGAAAGATGACTTGGACGAAGTCCATGCAGATCACAGCAATATTACACGAAAACTTCTTGGCTGATGACCGCTAATTAAGAAAAGGACTGTCTTTAGCAAACCATAGTAAGCATCGAATAAACACGCGGTATTGCTCGTCACAGGAACCTGTTCTGAAACAACGTCGGATTTTACCCAATCTAGAATCTGTTGGGAAATTCACGTTATTCCCAATGATAATGTGGGCAACAAATTTTATAACAATGTCAATTATATCACAACTGTTTAATTATAATGGGACTTTTAAGCATTATAATTAGGAAAAGCCCGTAAGACTTCTAATTGAGTATGGATTTAA
The DNA here is from genome assembly GCF_000414095.1 of Morus notabilis. Taxonomy (NCBI): domain Eukaryota; kingdom Viridiplantae; phylum Streptophyta; class Magnoliopsida; order Rosales; family Moraceae; genus Morus; species Morus notabilis. Next base: position 205,573 of record NW_010358059.1, on the reverse strand, counting down.
TGACCGGATATCTAATACTAATTCAATTAAGTTTAATGAGATCTTACTGGACATATAAGTTATAATTCCCAACACGTCAAATTATTGGGCCGCTTTCTCATCTATCCTATTTAGAGAGAAATAACCCATTAAGGAGCTCCATTAAGGAGCTCCAGAGATTTGATTGAGAAAAATAATAACCGGTTCACTGGTTCACCTATCATCGTAAATATTCCGTTAAGACGTTGATTGCTACTACTATAGAAATAAGTATTTATTCTTTAATATTTTTATTGATAATTTGACATGATGATTCTTAGAATTTATGAATATGGTGGTTAAAATTCATATTTATAATTAAGGCTAACATAATATATCTATAATTTATAACTAATATTAGAAATCTAAATGCATTTACTGTGCATCTTCTCACATTTATACTGTCCAAACTTTTGGTTGAACTATTTTCTTGTTTTCTATCCTTTTTTTTCTTTGTTCTTTTTGTGGTGTTTTTGTTCTTTCTCTTCAGCTTCTTCCATTTTTTCTTTTTTCTGTTTCTTTCTCGTCTTTTGTTCCTCTCTTTCTCTCTCGGTTCGGTTGCTCTGTGAGTCCTAATCTCTCTTTCTTCTTTAGTTCTCTCAAAAACTTGTGCATTTTTCGGGTGGGATGGTATATTTTCGTGGTAGAAGTAGAAAAGAGTGTCTCAAAGCAATTGGGATTTTGTTAAGGGTAAGTTATGCTTCAAATCACAATCATTTTTGTTCTGTCTTTAAATTTTCCTATATGCATACCATTTACTTCCCATTTAATGGCTTTTTTCTTTTTCATTTGCGTCTTACTTGATTTAGGTGATGGGTTTTAGGACTTCTAGTCCTGTTTGTTCTTACCCTTCCTTTCTTTTCTATTTTAGGTTTAATTCCAATTCCTCTGTCTTTTTATTCTCATTTAAATGTTGACATATGGTATCAATTTTTCTTTAAGGCAAGAAGATAAATACCTCTAAGCTCACTCTTAATTAATATTTATTCTTTTAATTAATATAATTACTTAACAAAAAAGATATTAATCAAGAGTAAGAAATTAAAATTTAAATTCATGCACTCAAAAGATAAGTTCAACAATTTTCTCTCTTTTTTTTTTTTTTTTTTTTTTTTTTTTAAAGTTGGCGGGTTTTATTTGTATTGTAGCAGTGCAGTGCTTGTCTTCACTTTTTTGTTATCGTGTAGAAAAACCATTGCATATTTGTATTTATGCATTGAGTCTTGTCTATTATGCCAATTTGATTATAAATATTTTTATGTCTGTTATGTTTTGTACTGTTTGTCTTTGGATATAAAAATCAAATTCTTGAATCTTTTTATTAATTGTAAATAAAATATTTACACAATAAATTATTATTTATTTTAAATAATTTTAATATATACTATTTACTTAATTTAATTTTATAAATTTACTATTAGCTACCTTTATTCAAAATCAAATGAAGAGAAAACCCAATAAATCACCACACCATCACTCCTATTTCCAAAATTAAAGTTGACAACTTAACGAAAAAAAAATAGAAATGGGAGATTCCATGATAAGACTCTTTGTGTTTAGTTAATGTATTCGTGATACAATTTAAATCATAATTTAAAATTTATTACAGTATTTTTTTTATAAAAAATAAACATAAATTAAAAATAATTTTAAATTATAATTTTAAATTTATGAACTAAACATGGATTAAAAACTAAAAAAAAAGCCAATCACTGCTCACGCGCGCACACACACCCTAAACGGTGGATTTTGATCACAAATCACAATTCCCCACTATTCTCACTCACATGGTGACGACCCCCAAATTGGCCAAAGGTCAGAGGGTGGATCTCCTGTGTTGTATCATGTAATGGAAGGAAGAGGCGCGTGTTGTGTTGGGGGGTTGGGTGCGCAGCTTACCAAGCACGGCGCACATTAGCCACCTCTCACGCCATGCCCACACCACACCCACACCCTCCCCCACCTAAGCGGTGGCCTCATCTATTGTGTCTCCTAGAGATCTCAAAATCAGCCGCACACTCCTCCCTCCCACCACCCAAACCCAACCCAACACCACTCTTTAACCCCACCATTTACCCCCCCAAATATGTCACCAAACACCACTTTCTCCACCACCACCATCCCCCCAAGTCAAAAACCCCCACTCCCTCCTCTCTCTCTCTGTCCCCCCCTTTCTCTCTCCTCCTTATCCTCCTCCACCTTACCCTACCCGCACCACCTCTTGCTATCGTGCGCCGCCTCCCTTATCCTTCATCACCGCCCCCTCCCTAACCAATCCCTCTCCTCATCAAAGACCTAGTCTTCTCTCCCCTTTATCCCCTCACCACCACCACCACCACACCCGCCGCCACTAACCTACGCCTCCTCTCTTATCCTTCACCTCCACCATTCATTATTCTCCCCAAAATCCCATATCCCCAGATCCGCAATCCATGGCTTCTCCTGCACCTTCTCCTCCCGACTCCTCCCCTCCTCCGCCGGGCCCACCGCAGGCCATCCCCCTCGCTCTTCCCGCTCCACCGCTGCCATCGCAGCCGCAGACGCCGCCGCCGCCTCCTTCTTCCTCCTCCCAACCCCAGCCCCAATCTCAATCCCAACCGCCGCCGCCGTCCTCGTCCTCCTCCCGCCGCCTCCCGCCGCCGTGCTGGTCTCCCGATGAGACGGCGGCCCTGATCGACTCCTACCGTGACAAATGGTACTCCCTCCGCCGCGGAAATCTCAAGGCCACACACTGGCAGGAGGTCGCCGAAGCCGTCGCCGCCCGCTGCCCCACCGCCTCTCCGGCCAAGACCGCCGTCCAGTGCCGCCATAAAATGGAGAAACTCCGGAAGCGCTACCGCACGGAGCTCCAGCGTGCCAGATCCATGCCGGTCTCCAGGTTCAATTCTTCCTGGGTTCACTTCAAGCGCATGGATGCCATGGAGAAAGGCCCTTCCTCTGTTAAGCCCGAGAACTCCGACAGCCCCGTTGACGATGATGATCATGATAACGATAATTATGGGGATGACGACGAAGACCCGGATCAGCGACTCTACGAAGAGTTGAGATTCGGGTCGAATTCGAAGAATATGGGTAATTTGTATAGGAATGGTGGCGGCGGCGGGTTTAGAATCAGAATTCCAACCGGGGTGAGCATAGCACAGCCTGGTACGAAGTTTATTCCGAAATTCGATCAGAAGGGAAATTCGGGTTCGAATTCGGGGGTGAATTTTGGAACAAAGGTGGTGAAGGAGTGCAGCTCGGGGAGGGCGAGCGGTTTGGGAAAGAGGGAGAGGGAGAGGGATCCGGTGGGTGAGATGGTGTCGGCGATAAAGGCGCTGGGGGAGGGTTTCGTGAGGATGGAGCAGATGAAGATGGAGATGGCGAGGGAGATCGAGACGATTCGGATGGAGATGGAGATGAAGCGAACCGAGATGATCCTCGACTCTCAGCAGCGGATCGTTGAGGCGTTTGCCAAGGCCATGTCTGACAAGAAGAAGAAGAAGCTTAACAAGAGAATGCCCTCTCCTGAGGCTTAGCTTCAGTTTGCACGTGTTTTTCTGATTGGCAATTCAATTCCCAAGATTTTCTTTTCAAGGATTTTTTGACTTTTGGTATGTGAAGATGCATCGTATGGAGTTGGACTCTGTCTCTCTCTCTCTCTCTCTCTGGGTAGAAGCAAAACCAGTGGGATTTGGCCTAGATCTTATTAGATTATGCAGATATATCTTAGATTTGGTTCTAGTAGTAACTTCTTGTTTGAAGTTTAATTTCGTGCCACTCTTTTGTTCCAATGGTTTTTTTTTTTTTTTTTTGTAAGCATTAGGATGGATTATGTTGCAAATTTGATCGGTTTAGCTTTTGCTTTTGTTTTTGTTTTTGGACCGAGTATAGGTTTAAAAACTAGTCTCATCTGGTGGTGGAATGGAAATATGTTAAATTCTAGTCTAGTGTTAGATCTGTATTCTACAGCTAATCTTGTTGGAGGCAGAAAGACCAAAATTTAGTTATGAGACCTTTTTATTTCCAGTGCTGTGCTGCTTTTGATTATGTTTGTACGTACACATATTATCTTTTGTTGTTTTCATTTTGTCCCACCTTTGAACTTTTGTATTTTAAGATTATTAGATACACGTTTCTTTCTATGGTTACTGCATAACAACTGATGGAAATTTATCTATTGTTAAGCAGCTGTTGAATAGAAACCTAAAATGTTTGTTTCCTTGTAAGCATATATTGGTTTATGTGTGTTCTAAAAGCTCAACTTCTTATTTATTGTGTCCTGTCCTTGAGATGTTGAAGTTTGTTAATTTCTTGGCAAATTTATAAAAGTCCAGTCGTTAGAGCTTTAAAAGCACATGCAACTTTCTATTGGAAACTTCTCTTCTTTTGGCTTTGTATTTACAGTCCGCCCTTGGGTGATTGCAAGGTAAGGCTACAAGTACATTATGGGTTAATTTCGGTTTTTTCTTTTAAAATTTTAGTTTGACGAGGATAAAGTGGTGTTTGGCATCCTCAAAGCCAACCCCTTTCATATTTTGGAAAATTTTTTCATTTCGCATCATCTGTCCTGTCCATGCTTTTTGTTTTACTTTTACTAGTTTTTAGTGCTTGACTGGTCGAGTATTACCATTAAAATTGAGTTTATCACATTGTAGTTCTCATACAATGTTGTCATTTTGTTATAATGCTTTGTATATTCAGTTTTATCCTTCTATTCAATGTACCAAATATTTGTTTTCTTTATTATTTAATCAGATTTTTGTTCTTCTTTTTCTTTGAATTAACATCACCTAATTTGTCTAATAAAACTCTTTTAACTATTGTTGTGAATCGAACCTAATTTATCCGGTTCACCTGCAGGAAATTTTGAATTTACAGATTGAGAAATCTGGAGATATGTTGTGCATCTTTACTTGGATTTCATATGCACACACACACATATATATAATAGTTGAAATAAAAACGCATATGAAATAAGGTATCCTCGTCTCACCAAAAGAATAAGGTATCTTTGGTCCTGGATTCCAGCATGTTGAATCTTTTGCACGTGTTCCTCTGTATCTTGAAGGAATATATATTATTCACTAAATCAGTAAAAGGAATAATAAGATGTGGTACTGGAGAAGTTCATGGATTCGTGATTGTTGTAATAAGCTTCCTTTTCACCGTAAAGGAATCCTTAATGGACTGAAATTAATCTGCAATAATCGTGTCGTGTGAAGGTTGGTTGAAAATTTTCATCAATGCTAATTTATGCTTCTAGAGGGAAACCCCAAATCCCTACCACCTCGTTGCTGTCATGCCATTATAATAATCTTGTAAAGTAAACGGTGTTGACTTGATTTTCACAAGAAAGTTATCCCTTTACAATCTTCTTACAAATCTAGCAATACATGAAGGAGCTAAAAATTTTTATAAGACAAAATATACTTATACCTCTTGAACTATTGGCGTGTTACAAAAATTTTCCTTTAAATTTTAAAAATATCAAATTTTTTCTCTGAATAATTATCTGTTAGCACGATTTCTCTTTATCTGTCATCTCTGTTAAATTTTGAATGATAAGTGTCATGTTTTTAACACGTGACACTCATGGCCAAGGCAAATAAGTTATTTAGGACAAATCCTCACATGTTTGAAATGGGGCCAATTAGGGCAAAAAAAATCCAGAGTTATTTCAACATTTCTCATCGTTCTCAAACCTAGTTCAAATTTTCCAAAATCATCTCATTGTTCTTGATCTTCCCTTTCGAATTGAAGGCCTTGAATTCCTTCAAACTAATCAATGAAGAAAGCACCGAAGAAGGAAGGGTTTGAGTCGAGGCCTTGAATTCCTTCAAACTAATCAGTGAAGAAAGCACCGAAGAAGGAAGGGTTTGAGTCGATCGGAATAAGTGGAATTGTCAATAGCTGATGGTAAGATTTCGTGAACCCTAACTATGGAATTTGGTAACAATTTTGTTATTATTTTGGGCAATTTGTATATGGCTTTTGGTAATTTCATCTTGAAATGTTTGAATAGTGAGAATATTCTGTTAAGTTTGATTCTTTTTCGATCTGTCGATTACTGCCCATTGGACATTCATCATTGACAAGCAGAATGGACTAGTCGAAGCTTTGAAGGCGTTATGGAAGGAAGGTAAGGCAGAGGCCGAGCACAGACGTTGTGCAAGACACGTACAGAGTAATTCCACTTCAACTTGTTGATTACAGGCTGCAAAAAAGAATGCTCGAAGGACTGTTCCACCATCCAATGACTACGTAGATCCCACCACAATATCAAATCATTCAAGCCAACCATCAAGATCTTCCCCACAAAGCCCGGTAAGACAACATTTGTTATCTTAATGTGACAGTGCAACTAATAAATATGAACCTTATTGATGAAGTGATATATGACTAAATATTTTGCCTCTTTCTGTTGTCATGTATACAAAGACTTGGAGACTTTTCAAGACCACTGCTAGGAAAAAAGTTACACCATCAAGATCTTCTCCACGCCTTAACAAGACAACAGCGATGGAGATTCAATCAACTAGGTCAAGCCCCCGGATCAAGAAAACATCAAGGAGACTCCTTTAATTCCATCAAGCCAAATATTCATGTGTTTTGTGGTTTATTTTTTGTTTTCATATTGTTTTGTGGTCACAACAATGAAAACATATGTTTTGCGGACAACTAATCTATTCATGAACAATTGACTCCGTATATATGTCATGCATGTGAACACTGGATTGGTAATATTTGACCAGAAATTTTGAGCAAGTTCTCATTTTGAAAAGCCAGAACGTTTTGCGTTAATTCCTCCTCAGCTTCTTCTTCATGTCTTTTGGTTTGGCGAATCCGATGAAACTAACTACAAACACGAAACAGACAAAGGCTCTTTTTTGTTTTGTTTTGAAGCCATCATCTCACGGCTTTTGAGATCGTATGTTTCTGTGTTCGGTTATAGCGCCACATTAAGACATGTAGAACTTCGTTATTTATTTAAGCATCTTTATTCGTCCCTATCTTTAAAATCTCTGACTACTCATCTGAAGTGAGACCAGCTAATAAGTAGGTGAGATTCAACTTAATAAAATTTATTAAGGAGATAAATATTTTTTAAAAATATAAAAGTTAATTTTTTTATTCATTATTTTTAATTAATAATTTTTTTAATTAAATAATTATATTAATAAAAGAGTATTAATTAAGAGTAAATGATAAAACTTGACTCATATATTTTTAAAAATAAATTCTGCAATTTTTTCTGTCTCTTTTGTCTTTGGTTTCTAGATTTTTTTTTTCTTGAGATTTTCTTATTAAGCACTAAAAAATAAACGACTTGAAAAGATTATATTTTCAACTGTCGAATTTTTATTGAAAATTATTTATTTTATATATTTTTCATTGTGTATGATTTTGACCATATTTAATGATAAGAAACTAACTCTAGGAGCAGCTGAACCCTTTTTTTTCTCCTTTTTCCTTTTGAAGATTTTGATAGCAACGCTTGAAAAAAAAAAAATAAACATGTAGGTTTTTGTTTTTTTTAGTTGCTATATCATAGTAAAAATTGTTTTGCAAACTTTTTCATTCGATTGAAATGTGCTAAAAACATTTCTTTTTTTTTTTAGTTATTAGACCTAACTTTTTTTAATGGGCGACTATTTGATTCTCGAAACTTATTTCTTGTTAAAAAAAAAAAAAAAAAAAAAATTGGTCATATAAGAGTTGTAAAAGGAGCAAAAAAGCACCCAGAACTTTTTGAATTTTAAGTTGCAGACGAGCAAACGCTTACCAAGCTCCTACAATGCTTGACGGAACAAATCACGTGCATAACACATGAATCTGTGGGTAGTTTGGTAAAACAACAACACTAATAATGATATATTTATACTTAAAAAAAAAAAAAAAAAAAAAAAAGAGACTTTTGAAACTCCCCTCGTGATGGCATGACAACAACGGGGGAGGTCGCTTTTTATCAGGGCAAAGCGGGGAAGGTCGCGACATCAAAGTCTTGTAATGGGCACAAAAATGAAAAATCGTCCCAAATTGGACAAATGTTAATAATTTTAGTCCAAAGAGAAATACTCTTATCAGTGCTATGTAGTTCTAAATGGTGGGATTTTCATCATGTTATGTTAAATTTTCAAGTTACTGTAGTTTTGATATAGTAGTGATGTGATTCAATGATCGAAAGCCTCATTACTTGCACCTGGGATATTTCTTGTTCCTCTATTGTAGACTTCGTTTCTGATTCAAAATATTTCCAAATCTACACCCCCTTAAGGCTTCAAATAATGATAAGGTAGTCTTTGGGAGAGAGACCAACCATTACTTGCGGGAGCTAGACAAGTACGTATTTCTGTTGAAGATATTGATGTAACATATTTCAAACTCTTGTACATGAATCCGGAGTCGTATTCAAAAATTCAAGACGTTGACAATCATCATAATTGTAGAGGAATTTTAAAATTTGTTTCCTCCAAATTCAGACGAAATTGAATGTCGAAGACATACTAAAAACTTTTTCAAAGTAAGAATGACATAATAATTTGTTAAGTCGGTAGACACTCTTATGTTTGATCCATTCATACTGATTTGATTTCATAGTTTCCTCCCCTTCAAGGGTTGATTTAAGTATTAAATGGATTTAATGAAAAAAACAAATAGCATGAACAAACACAAATGTCAATCACATATGATAAACAGAAATCGTTGGCTACTTAATAGCGGTATACAATTTCATGCGTTTTTTGTTTTTTGTTTTTTTTGTTTTGTTTTTTCATACGGCGAACAAGGATCTATGGAATGACATCAATGCAGTAAGCTAATGAATGATCCACAAACTCTTGGAAACAAAGATATAGTGTGAACTTTAGCCCTCCAAGATGGTAAAGCTCTCTGTACAAACTGGCGATACTACACTCGAAATGCTAAAATCGTTACAATCAATGGTTAACATGAAAACCTGAGACCTCACAATTTGATATATATATATATATTAACATAAATGCTAAAATCGTTACAATCAATGGTTAACATGAAAACCTGAGACCTCAATTTGATATATATATATATATATATATATATATATTAACATAAAAGCAAATAAATCTAACATGATCAATCCTCCATTTGATGAGACAGAGGCCAAGCAGCAGTGGCAAAACTTTAAACCCAGAAGTGACTACGGACCTCGTGAATAGGGTTTGGTTAATAAAAGCAGTTTAATTGGGTCAAGTAAAGGCACACCTATATTCCACCACTTTCTATCCAATCTTATATTCCACAAATCCGCCGGCAGCTCTCCAATCCCGAAAACCACTAAGGCTATGTAGTACTACTAACACAAGGTGGTAACAACCAACTTAATGTATCGCAGTAAGGCGAGAATTTACACCAGACAGGGACTCATAAAAAAGGTACTCTTTAGTCATGTCAGTCTGCAATCCATATTGGTAAGGTTCCAAAACACTTCTTACCAGTGGCTGTGGACAGAGAACTATGAGAAAAATTATATGCTATATTCATCAATCGTCCACATTGCTTTTCCACACCATTAATCTTAGCTCAGCTATTCACTACCTCTCAAGGCCTTCAAACCAAAAGGAGAGGCTTTTTCAATACTTATACCAGAAACTGAAAATAAAATACTTCCCTTCTGTAAGGACAGGTTGCTCACCATTTTACAAAATAAAGACAGAGAAGCTCTGGTTTTCTACCAGTAAACTTGCCTTGTAATTCTCATTGTAAATTTCTCAGTACGTATGAGAAATAATACCAGTTATGGTAGCAAAACAAAAAGCAATCCACTCCACATATATAGCAATAAATAGAACTCTAGGTATATCTAACTGCAATATCTCTTTTTAATATAGCAACCAAAACTAATAAACCATTGAAATAAAATTCCAATTTGACACTCTTTAACCAAAACCTTGTACTTTAGGTTCCCTTAACCTTCAGTTTCTGGTTAAGTCTCTTTCACATCTATTCCACACTAAAGCCTGAAAAGATTATTACAGGGAAGACCAGGATGCCAGAACCTTTCCAGAAGACAGTTCGACAAATATCTCAAATACCTTACTCAAATAGAAAATCCTCAATATCTCAAATGTAGTCATAAGAACAGATGGTGCAGCACACCTCCACATCGTTGAACAGGGTTCTTATAAGAAAAAAAAAGATGAAATTCATAAATATCACATAGCTCTTCTTGATTTCATCTTTGAATAATTCACGCATCCTAACAGCATTGAAATTAGAACTGCCCGCTTCCAAATATGGAGAGACTAAGCTGCTAGAACCAATACAGCCCTACAAGAAGTCCTGGGACATAACAAGGCTAATAAACTTGAAAAACTTCTCTCCATTAGTATAATGCACAAGCATCAAACTGTCCACATCCTACAGCAGCCTCTGTCATGTCAGATCTGTTCCATAGACAAATTCACTTGTAACCACAGTACTCCACGTTCACCAAACACACCACTTAAGATAAAAGAGAAATGCCCTGCCTTCAGTAGCTTGAGATCCCCGGTAGATAGTAATAAAAACTTTGACAAATAATTACACACTAAAGAAACACTTAATAACAGGACAAACAGAGGGAGGAATCAAGTAGAAAATATTAACATTACCTCAGTAGTAAGACCCAGAACCACCACTACCCATATAACTACTTCCTCCCATACCACGTCCAGGGTACATGGAAGAGTAGGAGCTACCACCGACCTACAATATAACAACAATAATCATGATAAGTAAAGCAGCAAATAGAAGATAAATATGAATCAATAGAAAGTAAGATCACAAACATACATCAGGACCGCGAGAAATGTATTCACCACCATAGCTTGATGAGTACATACCCCCTGCGTCACCTCCACCATAAGAACCTGAGAACCATTCAAATTTTGATTTTCAAAATAGACCCTTAGCAAAAAAGGGGAAAAAAATCACATAGTGGCAGACACAGACATGATTCCTAAGCACATAACTTACCCTCTCCATATCCCATTCCCTGACGACTGCTATACAGCCCATGTGAATCTTGACTTGTTCTGCTGCTGCCATATCCTAAATTAGATCGCCCAAGTCTGTCACCATAAGCATCCCCGTAGTGAGAGCCACCACTTCCATACTCATAGTCCAGGCGTGCCCTTGATTGGCGAACACTGGCATCAGCATAACGTGGAGGAACATCATCCTAGAATTGCAAAAGTATGAGTGCACTTATGGGGCAATAGATGTTAGAAGATAGAATTTCAAAGGTGCAGTAAATAGAGAAACTAACCATTGAAGAGTATGGACGTTTTGAACCAGAAACTGAGTCATAATCACGTGCACGTCCTTCACGATAACTAGGAGGAGGAGGAGGTGGTGGTGGTCTTTCAAATCTTGGGCCATAACCATCATCGACATAAGCTCTCCTAGCTGAGGTACGCGAAGTGCTTCTAGGTGGATCAGAGTAGCCAGAAGCACGGGAAGAGTAGTCATCTCTATATGATGGGCGTCTCTCATGGACAACCCTTGAACCATAATCTGCAACAGCTCTGCTTCTTGGAGGAAGAATCTCATCACGGCGACTATATTCCCTCTTCAAGCTACTCTTTGGGTATGATGAAACTGCTAAATACGTGAAACCAATGTAAGCATAGTGCTACACACGCAACAAGCAGCAAAATAAAGACTGGTATAAAAATCATACCAGGCGCTCTTCTGTCATAAGACCTAGCTGGAGGGGCCAAAGGCCTGGCTCTTACTGGCACAGACATCACAGGTCGACGATCTCTAAATCCTGCAGGCCTCTTCACGCTCGGTGGAGGAATACGACTTCCCGCACCTCTTAAACCACGCATGGGAAGACTACGCGGTGAGGGATGACTCCAAGAACCCTTGACAACTCGCCCAGAACCACGTGAAGACCGAAAATCCCCACGAGCAACATGCCTTCCTTTCCCTTTCTGAAGTGGTCTGGACAACCTAGCCCTAACTTTAGCCTGAAATATCAACATAACTATTTCAATAAATTCGTATGCAATATGCAAAATTATTTAGATATGCTTGATTAAACAAATATCAAAATACTATAAACAGCTATGAACGCAGACCTTGTTGCCTCCTTCACCTAATTCCACATTGTTAATACTCTTTGCACACGTCACTGCAGCATCATGGGTGTCAAAAGTAACAAAACCAAAATCTTTCCTCTTGGCAGATGGCATATTTCGAGCAAGCTCTATCTTTACAATCTCCCCATACTTCTTAAGAAGCCATCGAACACGATCCTCATCCCATGTTGCAGGCAAGCCATCCACAAAAACAGTTTTAACCTGCAAATTAATAATGAAGTTAGAGATTCTGGTAAATACCATCATATAAACAAAAATTGTTGTCTCACCAACCCCTCCCCCTCTCTTCTTCCACTCCACAAGGAAAAATACTTGAAAAGAAAAATACAAGAATCTTGCAACACAAAAAATATTAGAAAATACAAAGACATGGAAAAGGAACATCTCTTCTTTAATAGAATTTACACCGTAATAAAGGCTGTGTAAGTCAACATGAAGAGAGAGAGAGAGAGAGAGAAGAATTAAAAACTTTCAAATATAAGACAACACCCATAATACGAACAAAGTACACAATTTCAAATTTTTAGTCTAGTGAATAAAAACTATAAATAGCGCCAGACGAGATAACATGTGTGTATATAAAAAATAGTTAAAACAGTTCAAATTCTGAATAAAATGCAGAAAAATTAGATCCAAAATAAATACCTGAGCCATAATTTCATCACCCGGGTCAATGAAGGAATCTGCAAATGAAACTTTGGCAGGCCTATCAACACCAAACACAACATCCCTCTTCTGAAGACGCTTAAAAGCATCCATGGCCTCTGATCGAGACGAAAATTCCAAAAAGGCAAATCCCCGATTCATTCCATCATTGTTGCTATCTTCTACTAGTGTCACATCCTCAACATTATTAACTCCATAATGTTTCAATTTCTCTTTCAACTGAAACAACAGTTGTAGTAAAACATTCAGAAGATTAACAACTTCTGATATATCCACGAAATGTAGACTTTTCTGGTAAATACTACTAGATGGTAACATTGAGCAAACCAATATACTTACAGCTTCCTTGGACCATGTCTTGCAAATGTTACCCAAGAACAGAGTGTCGCTGTCTTGACTGGGAGTTACACCACATTGTTTCCCCTTTATCTGAAATTCCATTCATTTAAATCGTAATTTATATGGTAAGAAATGTCAGTCCATTTTCAAACTATAAGATCAATAGTTACCACTGGATTTTTAAGCTCTGTCACAGCTCGCTTTGCTTGTTCCACTGTTGAAAAACGCAAGAATGCAAAACCCTTGTTCTTCTTGGTCTGAGGGTTCATCATTAGCCTGACTTCAGTTACTTCACCAACTGCACTGAAAACTTTTCTAAGATCACCCTCAGTTGCATCCTTATCAAGGCCACCCACAAAAACTTCAAACTCCTTACGCTTACGCCTCTCCTTTACAACTTCATGGTGCTCGTCTTCATCAGCATCAGCGTGTTCCACATGCTCATGATCTTCACCTGCATGCTCCTCGTATTCTTCTCCCTCAAGTTCCTCAAGTTCCTCCTCATCACCCTCATCTTCTTCACCTAAATTCTCTTCAGGATCTTCTTCCCCTTCATCTCCCACCTCCTGGACATCCTCTTGATCAATTTCCTTCTCATCATAATCAACACCAACATATTCTTCATTTTCATACTCGGGTTCATTATCCTCCAGGTCTAACCTTTCATCTTTCTCATATTCATCAACAGATTCCTTCATTTTATCTTCTTCTGCCACAAAACAGGGGTTGACAAGCAAGCCAGGTAAATGAGACTAATATTCCTTTATCATATGGGAGGAAGCACTTATGATTTAAGTGAACAAGAGACGATCTTCATCCTTCTTAATGTGAGAAGGGATTAACAGAATTACTAGGTCTAGTATTATCAATCAAACGACATCATATCATGTCATAACCATGGTATCAGACGCAAGTAAAACCAACATTAAACCTCTGGGCTCCGGGTCAATTACCACTTATCCTACGAATCCAAATACAAATTCATAATCACTTTCCAAGTGATCCACCAAGTCAGAATTAACAAGGTAACATTCAAATTCTTAATGCTTAGCTCATCAGCCTAAGGTTCTGCATCAACACAAGCAACAAGGCACCCAAAAACAGAATGAATATCACACAAATCTGCTCAAGGCCGATAATTTCCAAAGGAAATTCCTAACACCACATGGAGGAACAGGAACCCCCGTAAAGAAATCTAAAAAACATCATATTTGATTGAGCCCCCAAAAGTTCCTCAGCACACAATTACAATTGCAGTACTGAAATATCCCGGACTTTCACACAAATTAAACCCACTATAATACAGCATAGTACAGTATGCCCATCTGGATTACTTGCATGCAATAAAATTTAAAGGCTCTGATTAAAAAAGAATGTAAAAAATCACAAAGGTAATATTTTTTTCCCGCATGATTCCCAGAAGTGCAGAAACAAAGTGATGAACAACCAAAAAAGGCATAACAAGAGAAGGCAACAAGCCAAAAAAGAATTCCAATAATCGAGCAAAAGGTGAAAAAAAAAAAAAAAACAAATTTCCATACTAAAATATATCGGATTATCAAAATTTCATAATCAAAACACAAAAACTTACTTTCTAAACCGTTCGGCTCAGCTTTCGCTTCCACGTTGAGATCCGAAATCAGCTGATTGACAACAACGGGTTTCTCCTCAATGGCTGGTGGCTTTTCCTCCATGGTTGGCTCGGCTTCAACCTTGACATCCTCTTTAGCCTCCGTCGCCCGAATCGGAACCTCCTCGACGGTCACCGGATCTTCTGGAACGTCCGGTGGCTGATGGTTCTGCGCCTTTTGGGAACCTCTCGTGACCCTACCGGTCCTCCTCGGCCCAGCCCCTCTCTTCACCGTTCGCGGCGGCATTGTTTCAGTAAAAAGAGTATCAAAATTTCAAAAGATTCAAAATCGAAAACAGAAACAGAAACCCTAATTTAGCGATTTGGGGTGAGATGGATTTGTTCAACGCGAATCGTATGAAACCCTAAAGTGGGAAGAAGAGAAACCCTATAAAAAGTAGGGAAATTCGGCAGTTGATTTGGAACCTCTCAAGAGTCTAGTCTTCGGAAAATACAAGAAATAAATAAAACAATGAAAATAAGGAAAAGGAAACGAGGTCGTTTGAGTACGTGTACTCGCAATGCTATCTGTCAGCGACCGACTGACTGTGGACGCTTCACGCTCTTGGCTTGGAAGATGAAAAATAAACGAATCGCCCTTAAGTTATTTCAATCATCCTATTAAATATGTTATTTTTACCCATCACCCTAGTAAATATGTTATTTCACTAAAAAGCCCCTATGTTGATTAAGAAAAAGTCCTTGATTCATTTTTTTTGGAAAATTAGGTTTTTCCAATGCTATTAAAAAAATAATAATACTCTTCAACCCTTTACCTTCTTACTTCTCTCTCCTTCCCCCTCTGGTCATGTCTACTATAACTGACACCAACATCAGTAACTAATGACTAATAAATATATTATTTACTTATTAATATGATATTTACACTAACACCAACGTACATGTGCCGACGCAAGTGATCGGTAAATATCATATTAAATGTTATCTAAGAATCATTTTGACTCTAATTTTTCACTTTAATAATCTTCTATTGTCTAAATATATGTGCTTAGCGAGAAATGAATATATTAAAATGCTACAAAATACCCTTTTGATTTCAAATTTTCACATCAATAATCTTCTAATATCTAGGTCTTTAGTTAAAGGAGTGTTGGCGGCATTAAAATGCGATCCAAAGTACCATTTTGATCAAATTTCTCACTTTAGTAATCTTTTAATATATAGATCTTTTAGTTAAGTGAGCACATGAGGCATTAAAATTATATTCAAGTACCATCCAGACTCTAATTTTCTCAATTTTGTAATTTTTTAAATTTCTTAATTTTTGTGTCGAGGGAGTTTCAGAGGCAT
The DNA here is from genome assembly GCF_000414095.1 of Morus notabilis. Lineage (NCBI taxonomy): Eukaryota > Viridiplantae > Streptophyta > Magnoliopsida > Rosales > Moraceae > Morus > Morus notabilis. Next base: position 189,505 of record NW_010358059.1, on the reverse strand, counting down.
TGAAATAACATTTTAACTCCAATTTTTTCATTTAAATTGTCTTTGAATATCTAGATATTTGTCGAAAGAGAGCAGTAGAGGCATTAAAATGCTATAGAAATACCATTTTTACTGCAAATTTTCAGTTTAACAGTATCCTAATATCTATATATTTTAGTTAAGACAGTTGAGAGGCATTAAAATGCTATCCAAATACCATTTTACTCTAATTTTTTCACTTTAGAATCTTCTAATATGTAGATATTTTTAATTGAGTGAATTAAATAAGCTTTCAATTGCCATCCAATTAGCAATTTGATTCTAATCTTATCACTTTAATAGTCTTCTTATTTTTAGATCTTTGTGTTGAGTGAATTCTGAAAAGAAAAAAGAGACTAATACCCCTTAAAATGCATACATGGATCTTGATTTTTTATCCTTTACACTTGTTTAGGCCCCGTTCACTTCACCAATTCGAGTTTAGAATTCGAGTTTTGCTACAGTAAAAAGCTCTCACATAAAATCACATCTCAACTCGAATTATAAACTCGAATCAACGAAGTGAACGGACCCTTAATGTCTTTTATTCAAAGAACTATATTAATCAAAGAGCTATTAATAAAAAAATAAAGAGTAAAAATATTAAAATAATACATTTAAAATGTAAGTTCACTAATTTTCTTTTTCCAAAATTATTACTAATTATGCACGAAAAGTTTTGAGGGTGTGTATAAAGAATGAGTTCAAACCGCCCTAACTTAAACAACGGTTTCACTCTTTAAAAAAAAAGGAAGAGTAGTCCAAACGTCGGGTTTGGTAGCCCTTTGGCAGTGGCATAATTCTTGAAATTTTCGCAAGCGTTTACAATTTTAACTCATTTAGGTATGTGAAACACTAATGAAAGTTTTTTTTTTAAAAGACAAATATCAGGACTTAAAACTTTACCCCTTACACTTAATTAATATTTTTTAATTAAAAAATTATATTAATAAAAAGGTACTAATCAAGATTACAGAATTATCTCCTAAAAAAATAAAAAAATAAAAAAGAAAGAAAGAGATTAAAACCTGACCCATGGACCGAAATATTCACAAACTCGACACTCCCTTGCCTTTGTAACCTTTTGTTGAAAAAAAATATATATTAACTTTCTAAAAGAAATGTTTGTGAAGTGAATAAAAAAAAATGGTTAAAATTATAGTTTGGATTTCTTGTCCTGTGGCTCTAAATTTTGTTTCACAATTTCTTATGTTAAAAACACAGTAATTATACCCATTTAGCTACAAAAAAAACTTTAGTGAAGTGAAAAAAATAGTTGAAACCCCCGGTTTGGCAACTCAGTAGCATATGATGTTTCTCCAAAATTAGTCAGTCCAGCCTCCTAGGACAGCAAATATGATTACTGTATAATTATTGTAAATACTACAACATCATCTAGGCAACTTGCGCATTGGATTCATTTGACCAACTCTTTCTGTCTCCAAACCTGGCTAGTGAAAAAGAAAGAAAAATAATAATAACATGACAATCTGATATTGACCTCTATTCAACTACAGCCAGCAAATCACTTTCTTTACAAAAGCAGTGCTTTGTGTCCGTTCCCAAATCCACCTGATACACAACCAAGTTTTATTATTAATTAATACATCATCTATTCAGATAAACAAGCAAATCTTAATCTTTCCTGTGACAACATCAAACAGCTTAAAGATATGATGCACATCACATAGTTGAAAAACAGCTCATGGAGAACAGAACGCAACCGAACATTCTTGCTCCTCATTTTATCATGACTAAGTACCAACATTGAACATTTCCTAATTTATCAAGTTCTATGGGGAATGTTCACTATTTATTGATATTTACCTCATAAGCATTTATGTCTGAGAAAAGAACCTGCAAACGGGGGAAAACAAAAAATTAGCCAATTACCCTTTAAATCAAACAATTTTCTTCATTTTGTATGCATCGAGTCCTCTTACCTTTGTCCCAGCCTTCACTCCCCCAACATCGGCACCAACAGAGAGAATCTGAGCCAAACACAACACTTCTTGTCAAAACTATTCTAAGGTCTCCGATCCCTTTCAGAGAGATGTTACTATATATGCAAAAAGCTAAGTGGAAGTTTCGTCATGGGTTCAGAACCATAATTCAGAACCATCTTTTGTGAGAGAAAACACTGTAGCGAGCCACGAACCATGATCTAAACCATGACACAAATCCTTACTCGAAACGCAGCATAAGTTTATCACACCAATTCCAAAATCTTAAACTTATAAATTCTAATCCAACTTCATTAAGCTCATATAGGCTAAGTTTAGAGCTTAAAAATGCTGGTTATTACATAGCTAGTGTTTGCTTTACATACCAGAATAGATTATACCATATGATAAACAAACAAAAAGATTTTGTTTAAGGAAACGAAAAGGGAAATCAGAGGTACTCAAAAATTAGCATGAAAGGGTGGCAATTTGCTTACTTCCCCCGTAAGATACCGCTCGAATTTGACAGCTGATTTTGGCAATAAAACTCCACCTGCCGATTTCTGTGAAGAAAGGCATTACACAAATTGAACCACATTAGAAACACACAAGGAGTTATTTGAAAATTTTAAAACTCCATAGGGTTAATAAGAAAACAAGAAAACACGGTTGCGGGCTCTGATTCAGAAAGAATCAGAGATCTAGAAACTCAACCAAAACCAGAAAAATATTATAGTAAAGTATAATTAGATTAGCACAAACATAAGCTAAACCGACATGATATGAGGATTCATAAATAGAATTTTCTACTTCGGGTGGCTTTTTGGAACCCAATACCTATTTTCAGGCTTTTAAATAGAATCAAATTTGCTTGAATTTATCAAAATGATAAGAAATGCCAAAAAGAATTGGAATTGAAAGAGAAAAACAACGAATGAGGAAGCTAAGTTGATTACGCGAACGAGTTCCTTAAGATGCGCACATTACTTGAAAAAGTATTCGAGGTTATGTTCGGTATGAGGGAAAGAAAATATAAAGGAAAGAAGGTGCATAACTTAGGAGACAAAAACTGAGTAAAAAGGGAGGGTTTTTCTTTTATTGTGGTCGGTATGGATTCCCTACTCTGGTTCAGGCATATTGAAAGAGATTAAATTGGACTTCTTTGAAAGGATTTGAAATGACTCACTCTATTCATTATTCCTCTTTTCTCTCCTACCAAACAACCCGGAATCCCGAAATCCTTTCACTTTTTCCCGCTTACAAAACACGTTCTAAGTCTTGCATTCCTATGCTCAAAAACTGAAACTAAATAAAAATGAACCTTAATTGATAATGTACAATCCACATTCAACACCACAAAAATTAAAAACTACATTAATAATAATGATAAATTAATAATAATTATAGAAAGAGAAATGAATATCAATGTGATAACTGAAATGAATATCAATGTGATAAGTTGAGAATAAGTATTACCTCAGGGAGCTGCTCAAGACGAACAAGGACTCTATCAGCTTGCGGAACAACCTGGGACCCACATTAAAAAAAAAAAAAAAAAAAAAAAAAGCTTCAACAGAAGAACCCAGATAATACGAGAAAACTGGAAAAAAATAATAATAATAAAGCACCTTGGTGGGTTCCCATTTCTTCGAAATAGCACAAACTCTCAGAGAGTTTTGTTGCATGCCTATTGAACAAAATAAATAAATAAATAGATAAGAAGAAAAAGAAAAAGGAAAAGAAAATGAAGAATACATATTTGGGAATGTAGGTAAATACCTGGGATAAGTCTGCGATTAGAGAAAGAATGAGAGTTGGGTTTGGTGAGAAAGGGTTTTGGCAGAGTAGTGACGAAAGTGGAAGCCATGGATGAACAATAATACGAAAGCAGAGAACGAGACGAGATTGATTGAGAAGAAGAAAACTGAAGCTGATAAAAAAAAAAGAAGCAAGCAAATAAAAAGGAATAGCAGCAATTTTGAAGTCCCAAAGAGGTGACGGGAAAAGGGTTTTGGAGACCTTATAGGCACGTGTGGGATAAGGACGCACGTGCGACGGTGTATGCATTGCTGTCCGAGAATTCTAGAGAGTTCCGATGATTTCGTCGCGTTGTTTGTCTTGGCAGGCCAGGCCTCTTTCTCGAGCCCTGTTGTTAGGGTTGGGGGCAACTGGCAAGTGATAATTGTTCATGGACGGCCCGCCAATAAACAAAATAAGGTAATTCTGTTGTGCTATTAGCGTGCGTTTAGTTACGGTGGATAAATGATAAAAAAAAATAGGAATGAAATAGTAACGAGAATATAATAAAAAAAAGTTAATTCATTTATTTAATTTTAATTTTAATTTTCTGAAATAGAATATGAATATTTTTATATTGATAAATTTACTCTTATGCTATATATAACATTAATATTTTATCTATCAATATAATATATAAAATGTAATATAATATGATAAAATTATTATTATATAATATATTATATAATACTACTTTTATTATATTATATTACATGTTATATATTATAATATTATAATATATAACATGTAATATAATATAATAAAAGTAGTATTATATAATATATTATATAATACTACTTTTATTATATTATATTACATGTTATATATTATAATATTATAATATATAACATGTAATATAATATAATAAAAGTAGTATTATATAATATATTATATAATACTACTTTTATTATATTATATTACATGTTATATATTATAATATTATAATATATAACATGTAATATAATATAATAAAAGTAGTATTATATAATATATTATATAATACTACTTTTATTATATTATATTACATGTTATATATTATAATATTATAATATATAACATGTAATATAATATAATAAAAGTAGTATTATATAATATATTATATAATACTACTTTTATTATATTATATTACATGTTATATATTATAATATTATAATTATATTATAATATTTATTATTATATATTATATTATAAGATATAATTACTATATAGTATATTTTAATTATATTTTAATATTGAAAGGTAATGGAAAAAATAAAAAAATAATAACTTAGAATGGCCATTCCTCTTATATGAGGAATGAATGATGATTCACTCAAAATAGGTGAATGGCCATTCCTTTTGAATGATCATTCATTTTTTATAAATTCAATCAAACATCAAACTAGAATTTCATTTCATTCTTTTCCACCTAACCAAACACACCCTTAGTTCTTCAACTTTTGATTACAGTGATACTTGGTCGGTAAACTTTTAATTTTGACCTATTAAAATTTAATCACTTTCACTGTTTTAATTCCTCACAGTAAAATTAACAAACAATTACTAAAATTTAATAAAGATAACCACATATTCATTGCGTGATAACTTAAAATTTTACTGTAACATTTTAAAGAAAAAGACAAAAAGAAAAAAGGAAAAAAAAAAAGGAGGGACCCAAAGGAGCATTTCAACCAAAACGCTCGTTTTGGTTGAAGTTTACTGTAAATATTATAGTTAACTTTTGAAACTTATATATAAAAATTTAATGTAGATGCGACAATAAACTTTTGAAATTTATCGTGTTTTTTTTTTACATCTTAAATCAAAACTCAAACTTATTTATTATATTATTTTTCTTATAAAAATTTAAATTCTACTTTTTTATTAAGTATATTTTTTTACATAAATTTATTTTACAACTTAAGTACTAAATATTGTGAAAAAAACATATTAGATTAGATAATAATATCTTTCCGTTATAATTATAAAAAATATATATATCTTTCCATTAGGGGTGTAAATCGGCTGGGGAGGGGAGGGTTGAGCCGAAAAATTGAGCCTACCCGACCAGTACAGGTTGAGAAAATTTTAGGCCACGACACTCTCTTAAATCTACAAACTCGCAACCTTTTGGGTGACCTCGGGTAAGGTCGAGTTACTCGGATTTGTGAAAACCAATTTTAATCTATGACTTCATCAATTTTAATCTAAGAGGCTCTTATATGCAAATAAATGATAAAATACTATTGTAGTAAATGAGCAATAAATAATATATGCAAATACTATTGTAGTAAATAATTATGCAAAATAGCCCATATAAAATAAACAATTTAATCCATAATAAACAATCTATATAAAGATAAACAGTCCATATAAAAATAGTTGCAAAATAGGATATGAAATAAAAGTTAGTCCACTCCAAACTGTTTAATCCAGAATAATAGCATCTTCATTCCCAGCTTGCCCCTCATGTGTTGCAACAGAATTTGACAAATCTTGAGAAGAAAACATAACAAAAAAAATCATCAGAATCAAGTTTAGAACAACAAAATAAACAACAAGGAGATGAAATAAAATTAAAAAAAAAAAAAAACGTAAAAGATTACCTGACTCAATATCTTCATATTCATTAAATTCTTCCATGTCAATAAGGTTGATGCGCTCACGACTACGTAGCCAATTTTGTGTACAAATCAATGCATCCACCATCTTGGGGCTCAATGAACTCCTATGATTTTGAAATGATCCCAAACAAGAGACTTTTTTTGTGACTTCTTCCTCTTTTTACTGTCGCCCTCCTCTTTTTCGTTTTTAATTTTAGTGCCCAAATTAGGTATAGGGGTAGGGCTGGGTGTGAGAGTGGGTAAGGTAATGGGCTCTTTAGGCATAGAGACACTTTTTGTTTCAGCAGAGGACTTGCAAGTGCTTTCAGAAGTTTTTGTCGGGTGAATGATAAATTTTTCCATCTAGCACGCAAATTAACCTAAAACATATAACATATGATTGAGCTAAGCGTAGAGATTAACTTAAAATCAGTTCATCTCAGTTCTCATAAAAAACATAATATTTCCCAAAAAAACAAAAAATTAACATTTATGTTTCAGCCTTGCCTTCAATGAAGATTTCAGTTTCTCTTCACTCTTCTTCCTCGGCTGGCCTGGAAACAAAAACAGAAACCTGATTTTTATATTTGTAATCAATATAATCAATATGATAGCCAATGTTTAGTCGTTACTATGATAGCCAAGGAAATCCCACAAAGGCAGCAACCATGAATCTAGGCACTAGGCAGCAACCAATGAAATCCCACAAAGGCAGCAACCATGAACAAAAGAAAAACTCGCAATACAGTTGACCAAAATGTTAAGAACAAGATCCAGAATTACCCACCTCCACGGCTCCACCACCACCACAACAACAACAACAAAAAAAAAAGAAAAGAACACTTACTGACTAATAATAGAAAAACTCTGATGCTTCTCATCTCTAAATACGGTATGATCCATGACTAATAATAGTGGAGTTCTATTAGTTATGTGAATGTATGCATTCGTGGACAGCATGCGGATTCAATAAATATAAAATGTCCATTTTATATAATATGTCTTTTTTTTTGTGATGGTGTCTTTTTTTTTTTTTTTGGTCTAAATCAACATATAATCATGTTCAACTTCAACATAATATATATAATAGATCAGGCCATCTACACTTGGTAAAAAAAAAAAAAGTTAAATTCGCCCAGGTTGGCGAAATGGGTCGTTGGAGAAAGAAAGGATTTTGAAGGAGGAAAAAGAAAAAAAGGAGGAGGGGAAAATTGAAAATGGATATGAAGCAAATCGAAATCGAAATCTTGCACTCACCTGAATCAATTATTAAAAGTTTGTGTATTATCTAAAGGTAAAAGAAAATAAAGGAGAGAGATACAATGAATGAGATTGGTTGAGTTAAGTCTTAGCTTGAGGCGATCCAAACCCACGGACAGACAGACGAAGAAGAACGAAGACGAAGAGAACAAACATTAATAGAATCAAATAAAGAACACTTACGGTGAAAACATAAACAAAATGGAAAGAGGCGAGATGCGGAGCCACGGAGGCGAGATGGAGGCGGAGCCACGGAGGCGAGATGGAGGCTGAGCCACGGAAGCGAGATGCGGAGGAAGGATTTGGGAGGCTAGAGGCGAGGGAGGCTGCGAGGAAGGATTAGCGATTGGTTAGACTTAGGGCTGCTGGGTTGCAAAGCTGATTTCGCACATTACAAACCCAGAAAACTCGGGCGGGTCGGGGCAACTCGGGTGAGTTGTTGCCTGGCCCGCGGCCCAACCCGCACATTGCGGGTTGGGCTTATTTGAATCCGAGTTTTAAAAAACAAAAAACAAAACAAAATCTTGGATCAGGTCAGCCGAATTTTGCGAATTTGGGCTCAATTCTTACGCCCCCACTTTCCATTATGCTTAATTTTACTTTGCTATGTATGTGTATTTGTAGTGATTGTGAGGTTAAAATTGTTGTACGACCTTGCTGTCAAAAAAGGGCTTCAAATTCTTGTCTTCTTTGAAATTTGCTCTCTTTTTTTTTTTTTTAATGGAAAGGAAACCCAAAGTCCAAAGACAACACATATTAGCGGCGACTGGGGACCACCACCACACATTTTGTTGTCCTTAAACTCTGCAACACTTCATCACTAGTAAAGCACTTTTCCTCCCTACACTTTCCCTGGAAAATTTCCTTTTATTTTTCTTTCTTTCCTTTTCTAGTTCTCCATTCTCACCTCTCACCTCCCTCATTACTTCTGTTTACACAGAACCAAGACCCCATTTTCTTAAATCTGGGTTGGGTTTTCCTTTTCCTTTTATTGCTCACGTTTTGATTTTGGTTGCGAGTTTGGCGACTATGTGGAAGCAGCTTTGTTGCTGTTGTTGTCTATTATTTTGTCAACTATTGCTTGCAGCTCTTGTTTGCTCTAAGGACCATGGTACTCTCTCATTTATTTTTATTTTCATTTTTTTGTGTGTCTCGACTCTATACTCAATTTGTGTGTGTGTGTGGGTTTTTTTTTTTTCTTTTTTTTTTTTTTTTGGTTCTACTGGTATTTCGTTGTGTTTTGAAGAGCCCATTTCCAGTTTGTTTCTCTTTCTAACGAGTTGGTGAATAAATCAAGCTGCAGAGGGAAAGATACAAGATTTGCACCGCTAGAAGCTACAACTTTTTACCTTTAAAATTAGTTATAAATTAATAGATATTATAGTTTGAGCCTTTCTATAGAATGGACACTAGTTTTAGAACCTCATTTTAGTTGCCTTTCTTTGATGCATACGTCACGCGCACACATGCTACTTCATTTGATAGCCTCTGTTCAGTTCAAGTAGTGTATTGTCTTAAGATTTATTTGTTGGAATCACTTTTCAAACTCGATGCTTGTATAGTAACTTCATTGGGTAGCATCGAAAACTTAATCTTCTTTGTACATTCATTTTAGCATCTAAGATGTAGTTTGGGATTGTTGTGCTTTTGGAAGATGTTTAACTTTTACTTATAATCAAAAGTGAAGTTAAACATTCTAGTTTTCCAATTACTATAAAAGTGCAAGTGTCTGCACAAACACGCTACTTGCGTCGTGTTTATGTTGCAAAGAACTTTCGGAATACCCAGCTGAGCCTAATTCTTTCATTTGTTTTCCATTTGAGGAAACTTGCCATTCTTTTTAGCTAAGTCCATCTTTAAAGTTCCATATGTTGAGCAGACCCAAAAAGTTAACCTGCCAAACATTCCTTTGTGTCTTGATGATCTTCGCTAAATAGTGTTCTAATTCAACTTTCTTTTGATTGGTGCATAAGGGATTGCATTGTGTTAATTATATTTGTGTATTTTGACTCCCCCATATGGAAATATACAACTTGTATGTTTTCCCTTTTCTTTTCAGAAAGAAATGAGAGAGAGAGAGAGAGAGAGAGGATATGTAGTGTTAATGTTAGGTTATTAACAACAAGTTGAAGCATTTTCTCATATAAGTTACTTCTAATGCTAGGTTATTACATGTTGTTTGTTCCGCAGGAAACCCTGCAAACGATCTTGTCAACATGATCAACAATAATCGAACGGCCCATAAGCTTACCAAACTAAATGACAGTCCTGGACTCGGGTGCATGGCCTTGCAATTTGTTGAATTCTGCAAGGGTAACTGCACTAGTGACAACACTGTTAATTGCAAACCTTCAGAGGATGACTTCACTGAAATTTTCGCACCAAACTGTGGCGTAGAGCTTCCCACTTTTGGCACCATTACCGGTCGCATTGTTGGTTGTCGATCAAAGTATCTCGAGCCATCGCTAGCCTTCTCAAATGTTCTTGTCCCAGACAAGAGAACCTTATCTGTTCTTAGTAATAAGTCGCACTCTGAGGTGGGAGTGGGCATGGTTGGAGTCCATAAAGGGCCTTTCTTTTGGTGTGTTCTGTTCAGCAGCGGACGGACAAACTCCACATTTGTTCTTGAGAATCATGGTCTCGGAATTAAGCAGAAGAAAGGGTGCTACAGTGGAAGCAGTATTCCTTGCAGTGTAGGACACAAGTCTGCTGTGTCTCCAAGCAATTTTTTGTTGTTGAGCTTTCTTGTTTATCAGTTGCAACAGGTATATCCCAATTTATTCTTCTTCCCCATGTAAGAATTACACGCGCGAATGCTTGAAATTTTTTATGCATGTTCTCTTAGTTTTTTTTTCCTTGGAAATTTTGTTACCTCATTGGTGTTGTGATAGTTATTGTATTTTTCGAGTGTGTTTGGTAAGTCGGCAACAACAAGGAGCATAAGAACTCTTGGATGATAACAAGTAAGAACTGCGAAATTGCTTCAGTTGTTTGTTTGGGGCATATTAAACTTAATTAGTTAACTGTGAACCATACTCTTCTACAATGCGTATTATAAAAGGAGAAGTAAAGTGTGTGGCCTGTTTTTGCAGGGAATAAAAATAAATTACAGAGTTTTATGCTAAGTTAGTGAAGAGAAACTAAATTTATGATTGATCGGATTTACCCAATGATCGTATTCAGTAAAACCAAGATTTACTCGTATGATTAAAATTCACCTGATTTACTCCATTACCAAATTTAATAAGTCTAAAGTTTAACTGTGATTTATCCTATGATCAAATTTGGTAATGGAGCAATATACAAGGTCCGTGCTTGCTTAATAAAATAGTTCAAAAAAAAAAAAAACGAACGTAAATCTTTATGCCAAGAGTTAAAACAGGTATAATGGGCATAAAACTTGCAATAATTACAATAGTAAAGAGGACTTCTTTCATTCTTTGTGAAGAAATTATGGAACTACTTAACTTTTAGACGTCAAAGATTTGACCAAACAAAAATGAAGCATGAAGATAAGACAACTAAATTGTGACATTAATTACGTCCCAAGGACCTGCACAAATTGCCGCACAAAACGGGGTGAAAAACGCCCAAGAGCAGCCTTGGGCAAGGGCTGGTGCGCGCCCGCTGTTGCTTGATATTTATGCTCGCAAGTGCACGTGTCGCAGACAAATAATAAAGAGTGAATAAGAGTGTTGATCTCACGAGGATTGAATCACCGAAAATACGTGTTGGAAGTTATATAATCAACAAAACAAGTAATGAATGAATGTGGCACAAATTCACTAAAATGATGTAAATAAAATGAATGCAAACTAAATGCGATCTAAGTGGCTAGCAGTAACAAGAACGTAATGATGGGCTGTAATTCAATGGTGAAAATGAGCTAGGTCTACTAACTTCCCCTCAATTGCAAGTTTGACTAAAATGTTACTGAAAATGTTACAGCATTTACTACCCCTGTTAACAGAAACTCCTTTATTGCATAAAGTTCTTCCGAATTAATTATGACTAAGGTTCCTCAAACCATTTCCAGCATATTCCTATGTGAATCCAGCTCTCGGAATGCAGATTTAAGCTCAGGTTTCTTTAAGTTATGCAAGGTGAATAATATATTCCTATACCATCCACTAATCAACAACTAAGCAAGGTTATTGAACAAGCATCATTCATGCTAAATCCGATTTAAACTAACCCTTGCAGTATTAATCTTAATCTTGTATCCTAAAATCGATGGCCAGTCAAGAATAGAAATAGGCATTAGCTCACATGAATGAACAAGAATAGTAATTTAATAGCATATCAGAAACAAATTGTCATTCTTACAATTTTGGTTCCATTAGCAAACCTAGCTAAAACAAATTAGTTCATAACGAGATTTACAAGATTCAAAGCTCCAGCATAATCCATAACTAAATTAGTAGCTAAATAACAAAAGAGAGTTAAGCTAACAGAAGAATAACGAATTTCAGCTGGATTTTGGATTCCTCTTTGTCCGGCCAAAACGTCCTTCAACCTCCTGCCTTCTTCTCACGTTTCTGAATCTGTTTCTGGGGTTGGGTACTCTTTGTATTTGCTATCTTCCTCAGCTCTCGTACTAAGCTTTTTCCTCTCTGGGTAATGCACTGTCTGTTTTCTCCAGAGGGAGTGCTCTCTGTGTATTCTCTTCTCTGTGTCTAGCCCCAGAATACCTTCTTTCTTTTTCCTCCCTCACGTCTCTGTTTTCTTCTTTTTTTCCTTTCTTTCCTGGCGGCTGCCTTTTGTTTTCAGAAAGCATTTCCTCTCTAGGGCAACAATAGGGCTGAGGTGTCACTTAATGATGTGTGCAGGGGACCACAATGACACCTGCTCATCCAGCTCACATGGATTCCTTTTGTCTGTTTTCTCTAAGTAGTGCGCTGACGTCATCCACATGCCACAGTTGTTCCTAGAATGCTGCACGAATGCTGCAGCATTTAGTCCAAGAATTTCTTGCAACGCGCACACACAGGGCTGAGTGGACTTTCTTCCTCTTTTTAATTCAAAATCATCAAATTTTACTACAAGAAGAGTACAAGTACAGAATTCAGCCATAACAAGTGTAAATTATAAAAATCTAAGTTAAAACACAAAAGAAACTAGTAAAATCACTCTTGGTCAATCAACTTTTGAGCTAGAAAACCATTAGATAACTCTAATTTCTTAGAGTTATCACTTGCGCCCAATGCGCGGCTAGGCGGGCGAGTGAGCTACCTACTGCGCGGCCTCGTCTCTCCCTGTGTTGAAACGAGTATTTTGGGCCTTTTTGGCATTTGATCAATGTTGGGAGGCCATTTTTGACTCTTGGATGAGCGTGGCTGAGATTTTCTTTATGTTTGAGCATACTCAAACAAAAGAAACCCTAGTTCTTAACTTGAAGAGGATGAGAAGCACAAAAATTCCTAGAGAGGAGCTTAGAGTTAAAGATTCTTAAAAAATGCTTGGGAGAGATTCTTAAAGAGTTGAAGGCTTGAAGCTTATCTCCATAAGAGTTTTCTCTTCCTTCTTGCTTTTTACTTATCTTTGTGGTTTTTTTTCTTGAATTTGTAATTCTGGCTATGGATTCCTCTATGTTAAGCTAGAAGATTATTTTAGGGCTTGATGTAGCTTTATTTGAACCATATTTTGATTAAGTGGTTTTTTTTCTTGAATTTGTAATTCTGGCTATGGATTCCTCTATGTTGAGCTAGAAGATTATTTTAGGGCTTGATGTAGCTTTATTTGAACCATATTTTGATTAGCTTGTCAATTGTTAGTTAAATTCCATCTTAATTTATTTATGTTTCTCTATGCTTAATGTTTCTAATTTATGTAGCCAATAAGTTAGATAATTTTAGATTGCGATTTTGATGCTTGAGAGGGATTGATTTCATAGTCCGGAATTGGAAAACATAGTCTAAGTTGTTGTGAGATATGAGTCCAGGAGGAGATCGACACTTAGATAATCTCGTTGAGAGTTTAGGATATTGTGAGACCGAGAGGTGATCAAATCTTAGATTATCAACTATGATTTCTATTGTTGTGAGGCTGGGAGGTGGTCGGCATTTGATTTTCAATTTAAGGGCTAAACTTGATGAGTGTATAAGTAAACGAGTTATTTATGAATATTGATTCGAGTATTCATGCATACGACTTCGTTTGACGCTCAGAAGAGGTAACAATGTTAGATTAGGTTCATTGATTAATGAATTGAGTGGAATTAGCTAGCAATAGTTTAATAGGATGAACATAGGAACGATAAGGTGAAGCCAAGTCCTTAATACATTTGTGCATAGAAGTTTCCATACTTTATTTGGTTTTTGTATTTGTATTTGTTCTAGTTCGATTTTTATTTCATTGAGTTTTGTTGCCTAGATAAAAATTGAGTTACGATAATCGCGGTACTTAGCGACAATTTGATACCTAATCTCCGTAGAGACGATACCCCATCAGCTTTTACTATTAAAACTTGACATTGTACGCTTAGGGACGAGCAATTAGTCTACTTTCCGATCAGTGCCAGCAACTGGTTTGTCAATTGAAAATCAAAATTAAATTGTCCTAACATAATCATCTTTTGAATCCGGTTAAATTAAGTACCAATAAAAAATAATTAAGCGTGCTTAATGTCTAATAATATAATTCGGGAGACAAAATGCTGCCCAGACAAATATATATATATATATATATATTAAGAGTATCAATATGCCAGTTAGTAAATAATGTTGGGTATATTTCCCAGTTTAATTTTTTAAACCCAGCTTCATCTATCTGCGAGAATTAAGAAAAGCAACCTAAAAATCAACACTAGTCATAATCACAAGAGAAGTAAAGATGACTTGTTTAAAAATTCTTTATTCTTGCGATTGTGAAGGAAATGGAAATGCCTAACTTTTAAAGATGAAAATTTTGACCAAAGCTAAATTATTGACATTACGTGCCTTGCAAAAATGTCGTATTAGTTCTATCCTAGAAGACAAGATATATAAGAAAAGATTAGTTTCCAGAATTGTCTTGTTGTTCTTGGAACTAGTCATGTATATACTAACTGGCCATTCCAAATTGTCTTGTTCTTGTTGAAAGTTATCAAAGAGAGTTCCATCATTTGTGGGGGTGATAGGGGCAAATCGATCACACCCAAGTTGGCCTCGCGGTGGATAAAATGGACTTGACTTATATATATATATATATATATATACATATATATATATGTATATATTGTGATAATTGGACGACTTGACTTGTATTAGTCTTTGCATATTTGTGGTAAGAAAATAAAAAAAAAGGCAAAGTTTGATCAAGATGTTGCAGCCTTTCCAGCAGGTGATATATCAATGAAATGGAAGAATACTTTCTTCACCCTTATTTATATTACCCTTATAAATATATTGGTCCAACAAGACGAACTCCTAAATTAACTGTTAATAATGGGCCTATCAAATGTCACTACTTAGTCACTTGGGTTAATTAATATTTATTGTATCGTTGTATGATATGCTAGTCGTCAAGTAATTTTATATTATCATAAGAGAATATATTAGTATAAAACAACAGAGCTATTCGTTTTTTACTGCTTTACATTTCCATTTTCCAAGCTTATCCGCTGCTGATCATTAACTTGTGGAAATATAACTGGTGACTTTCCTTGTATTAATGAATCGCTATCAGAAAAATACCTTGTAATTACGTTCTAACTTACGCGAACATACTACTATTATCTATATATTTAAAGATTTATATTGTTTTATACACATAATATCTTTCTGCACCTTAAACATAACTTATATATTTACTGTTTAGTTATTTACCTTGTAAAACGTTTATTATCTTTTTATACCTCACTTCAGACACCAAAGTGTCACAAAGTAAATTTACCAAACAATCCATGCTAATTTTAATCAAGAACTTGTGCACTAGGTATCCGTTTCTCTATTTGCAGTTCATTATGAACGTTACTTCTTATTAAAATTGCATTAATTTTAATAAAAAAATTCTGATACAAATAGAATATAATACAAATATAATTATGGCGACAAATCTTCATAAAAATGATGGTGATGATTATTATTATTATTATTTTCTTTCAAGACACTGATAAAATCACAAATATAAATACGAGAAATAAATTAAGGAATTCTGATCCGTTTAGTTTATAAATTTAAATAAAAATTTAAATTTTATGAGAGAAAATACCATAATAAAAAATGTTGAATAGTAATTTATGAAACAAACGGAGGCGAAGCTTAACGGGTAAGGGTATTTTTATCATCTAACGTATAGGCCTTGAGATGTTGTTCTCAGTGGTCACTTTCATTTGAACCTTTTCCAATGAAACAAAATCTACATGTGTATGTTGATAAACAAGAGACTGACAATATGATAAAAAAAAAGGCAAGCATTGATCCATATACAAGAAGACAAGGCTACGGGATACATAACCAATATATATATAACGTACACACACTCACCCAGCCATACTAATACAACACACTCAACCTTCCCAACCTAATACGACCTAACATACAAACACTAGTTTCTCATTCCCTTGTTGTAGTTAGATTAACACTAAATAACCTAATTCACCTAACAATTAATATTTCTCTCCATCTTTAATTAGTTTCGCATTCCTTCTTGTATGGATAATGAAACAATACTTTTCAATTATTAAAAAAAAAAAAATCTGTACTTTTAAAATTTTCTAATTTTTCCTTCTTTTGCATGTCGTATAAGCGTTGGGAACTAGTTCGTGAAGCCAAAACAAAGATATCTTTGTTTACTTAGAAGGGGATTTTAGATTTGACTTCAATTAGAGAGTTGGTCGGTACACTTTTTTTGAATTAGGTTGGAACTTGTATATATTGGCTATACCTTATCACATCCATGGAAACCACTAGACTGGAAATCAAAATAAGTTCATGAAACTTCTGTATATACTAGATTCTAGTCTTAGAATTTTCGTAGTAATTTTTTATACCAAACAATGAAAAGAAAAAGGAAAAAAGTTACATATAATATGGGGACTTGTTTTTTGAACCAGCTGCCTTAACCATACTTTTGGAATCAACTTTTTCAAAGAAATCAAACACAAATTAATGGCAGAAAACAATATTTATAATATTCACTTTATTCGTCCTATATGTCAAAACAAATGATTAATTTGGAGTTACTTAAAAGAAATGAAAATTTCTGAAAATCCCGTAATTAATCTGATTTTTTTTTTTTTTTTTTTTTTTTTTGCGGACTATATATATAAAAAAAGGACATTTAAAAAAAAAAAAAAAAAAAAAAAAAAAAAAACAAAGAAAGAAAATCAACATAGGATTAAAGCAATGGGTTTTTATAAGACACGTATTAGACAAAGAAAAGAACGTGAACATGGTAAAGGTACCTATTTTACCAAAAATCGGTCCAACCGTCGGAATCTATGAAAGCTCTAACTCAATACTCACCCAAGTTTTTTGGCATCTCTCTTTAATTCCTCATTTTTTTTTATCGACTTTCTTTTCTTTTTCTTCTTTTTCATTGACAATGTAAGCAAGCAAAGTCAGGATTCCAAAAGAACTGCACACCCTAGTATATATTTATACAAAAATTTTCAACAAACTATATTAATCTAATGTTCGAAAAAAAGTCTATTGACTCAATGTCAACATTAATCTGTGCAGGCCCGTCACAAAATAGAATCACTAAAATTTCAAATATTGTAGTAAATATACAAAAAAAGTTTAAGGACAAATTACATTTATTCTCTCTGAACTATAAGCGTTTGAATAAAATGTCCCTTAAATTTTAAAAGTAATAAATTTTCCCTCTGAATAATTTGCCATTAGCACGAGTCCCCCTTTTCCACCCCCGCAATTAAATTTTGAATGTTAAGTGTCAAGTGGATGGCATGTGACTCTCATTTTAAGGGTAAAAAAGTAATTTACTGTGTTGGGATAAATATAGTAAAATCCATTCGAATTTTCCGACTTGGTTCTCAGTTTCCAACGACTTGGTTCTCGGTTTTTGAGCCACAGATCAGAGAAATTGAGTTGGGACTTTTCTTACCCAATTCTTTTTGAGTGTTGTGACACCAACGACATGAGAAATGGCAACCAAAATTGACGGAACTAAACTCCTCCACGGCGAGCGGTGGCAACAACTTTGAATTCCTACAAATCAGTGAGGATGGCGGCGGCTACTGGTTGGGATTGACTCATCTATGAATTCTGAGTGAAATGATGGGGGCGGTGCACTTCCCGCCGGGACTGTGGTTTTCCGAGAGGAGGAGTGGCGGCCATAGAGGGCGATTGTGGTGAAGCTCTTTTGGCGGGTGGATCTTTTTCCCCTCATCACTCTGAGTTCATAGAGACTAGAATCACTCTGATCGAAGGTCGGACGAAAAAGTTATGGCCATTGGAAGTTTTGGGTTTTTCAAAACTTCGGCCGGAAAGTGTGCCTTCATCCGGCAGAGTTGGTAGCCGCAAGACATCAATCCAGACTTGGCTCGACGAGAGCTTTTTGATGAGCCAGGAGGTGTCAAAAATGGACGTCGAAATACTTGCCGGAGCTTGGTGGTCGTGCATGGGAAAGGAAGAGGAAAGAGAGTGAGGGTTGAGATGCTTCTGATTGGGTGAGATTGACCAGTTTATATGGGCAAAATCGTCATTTTAGAATAGAATAAAAATTAAATGCCTCAATAACTTTCACGTGGCACTTAACGTTCAAAATTTAACTGAGGAGATGAGAAAGGAGGACGTGTGCTAACGATGAATTGTTCAAGAGGAAAATTTGTTCACATCTAACTTTTTTGCTACAGTAAAAAGCTCTCATATAAAATCACATCTCAACTCGAATTAAAAATTCGAATCAACGAACTAAACGGGCCCTAAATGTCTCAACAACTTTCACGTGGCACTTAACGTTCAAGATTTAACTGAGGAGATGAGAAAGGAGGACGTGTGCTAACGATGAATTGTTTAAGAGGAAAATTTGTTACTTTTAAAGTTTATTGGACATTTTCTTCAAAACTTATAATTCAGGAGGAATAATTGTAATTTGTCCAAAATTTAATGGACCCATTTCAAAAAATCAAAATAGAGGTTGGGCAATTACTAGCTTTTCCATTAAAAGGTTGGTGATAACTAGGCGATCCATCATAAATTATGAGCACATCATTTACTAACGTGTGCCCTCACCCACCAAATCACGGAAATAACACATTGATTGCATTTTTCTTTCGAGCATTTTTATTTTATCTGAATATCTTCGAACAGTCTTGTAGCAGTAAAAAAAAAAAAAAAGATAAAATAAAAATACATGCGACAGCCTTACCTCTGATTCCAAACATCATAGCATGCAAAAAAGGATCTCCAACGTAAAATATTAACCGTTGACCTTTCCGAAATTGTGATCCGCACCGTCAATATATATATCTCCGAAGTATTTACTGTAATTGTTTGTTTGTCACGAATTTTTCAATGATTTAACTCGATCGAAGAAATTTCCATAGAAAGAGCTGCAAGCAGGAATAATATCATTTTTATTTCCATTCAAAAATTTGCGGAATCCTCTCCAAGACTTTACAAAATTCACATTCCACAATCCATAGTTGCCATAATTGTGACAAATTTTTTGCATCAAATTTAATACTCGGACAAAAAATAGGAGCTAAAACAGCAAAAGCTAGACTGGGAAAAAAATTCTGCGTATTTTAATTTCCCTTTTTAATCCTAAATATTGCTGCATATTTACGAAGTCATACCCCTGACACCCACCGAAACAGCTCGCTGATCTCTTCGCCGACTCTACTCGCCTCCAAATCCCACTCTCCGACACCCAAGACGACGTCGCTCCGGCGACTGCTCCCACTGAAAAACCTCCCCGAACTCCGAAACGACATCGCTCGCGAAGACAACGACATGGACAACCTATCCACGTACTCTTTCAGCCAACTCCTCCCCGAAGACGCCACCTCAGCCACCACACTTGGCTCCGGCACAGGAATGCTCGCTGGAGGAGGAGGTTCCTTGAAGTCGGAAATGGTTCTCCGGTGCGCATTGGTGAGGACGACCTCGGAATCTTCCTCCACAAGGTAGTCGAAGGATCCAATGGAATAGGACCGCGATCGCCGCCCTAAATCTCCGGAGAAATTGCTGTCGGACGGCGTCGTTTGGCGGCGGCTGACGTTCCCGATCTCCAGCCTGAAACTTCCACTGTTGTCGCCGCGGCGATTGATCTCTCCCAAGCTCTTGAGGATTTCGGCGTCGGAGACGAAGATCGGCGATCGGCAGAGCGGACACGTCTGGTTCGATTGCAGCCACGTGTCGACGCAGAGAGCGTGGAATGCGTGGCAGCAGAGCGGGAGGAGGCGGAGCTGGTCGTCGGGCTCGAATTTGGAAAGGCAGACGGCGCAGTCGGCGGCGAAGATCGCCGACGTGGCAGCGCCGCGACGAGTGACGGAGGCGAAGGCGAAGAGAGGGAGGGCCTCGATGAGGGAGGAGTTATGGTTATTCTCCGCCGGCGAGACGCGGCGGCTGGAGATCGCGCGGTGAGAGTCTCCGACGGCGGCGGCGGCGGTGGAGGAGGAAGGAGAAGAGGATGACGATAACGGCGAGAGGTGACGGAGACAACGGCGGTTGAGGTGGCGGAGGAGGAAGCACAGGGAGACGGAGGCGATGACGGTGACGGCGAGGATGATGATGATGATGAAGATGCTCGGGCTGATGTTCCCAAGGGACGACACCGTGTGGGTTGGAGGCGGAGTGCCGAAGCTCATCGGAGTTGCAGAAGCTCCGAATACGCTCGGCCATGGCGGTGGAGATGACGACATTTTTGAGTGTGAGAGTCAGAAGAAAGAGAGATAAGAAGTGCGTGAGCGAGAGAGAGAGAGAGAGAGAAATGAGAGTAATTTGTGATTTTGGTTTTGGTATATAAAATGTCGTTTCGTTTAGAATAAATGTCGCACTCGCTCGACTATGGAACGAGGAATGCAATATACAAATATTGTTCGTATCCCCATCATTTCTACGATAGTATTAATTTTTAATTATAAAATTTGATCAAAATTTAATTAGATTAAACAAATATATAAATTAGATAATTTTTAATATACGTTTAACAAACAAAAATTAAAGAACAATAAATAATTTATTTTTTCTAGTTCTCACCCGTAAAAAAGTACAAACATATACTGTATAATGTTTGTATTGTAAGAGGCACGTGAGGTGCACGTGCGTGATGTGTACGGAATGAGAATTGAGAAGTGGTTTTTATCTTTTATTACGCTTTTATTTATTTACTTTGCACATAACTGCACTGGTGGTCATACTATTGAGTGGAATAGTGAAGTTATGTTGTGGTTTTGTTTGTTTGGTTTGGGAGAGAGAGGGCAGAAGGGGGAAATAAATGAGAGAGTAAATGCGGTGCAGGTTTTCGGAGGGCAAGTCTAAAGACTGTTTTACAAGAGTGAGAATGATAAACTAATGCAATGCCCCATGGCCATGCTTAGACGCGAAATTTTTTATGTGTTTAAATTTATAATTATAATTATAATTTTGTTATAATATTTTTTTTTTATAAAAAATTTAAAATTTAAATGTGAAAATCAAAAGTCCCTGTCCCTCTCTTCTTTCAGCTTTTTTTTTTTTTTTTTTTTTTTTTTTTTAATTATGCACTGTAACATGGCATGTATTGCAAGAGGTCTCTATTTCCTATAAGAAAAAAGAATTTTAACAATATGTGGGCTCACGTTAAATTAATTTCCTAGTTAAGTTGTTATGAAAGTACTATTTTGCGCAACATATTACGCACATCAAATTTAGATTAATAATCATGATAAGTTCTACAATAAAGAGCACTAATGACAACTTAATAACATTACATTCTATGAGATGGGGTTTGCGGGGATTAAAATATTACAATAATAACTTAATTAGTCTTACATCGTGGAATACAATTTTATGGAGAAGCCAAATGCCGCATATTGCATTTATTGAAGAACAACCTCCCCATCTCTTCATCTTTTATTATAATTTTTAATTAGCAGGGAAACATTAAGTAGTTCTATAATTCTATTCACACACCTCTTTTTACTCTCCACACCCTTATTTATTTTAAGTTTTTTTATGACAAAAGAACCCTCGCATACAATAACAAAAAGGGACAATATAGTATATTTAATTATATAATAAAATTCAATTTTAAAAAACTAATTATATAATTTTTATCTCTCTCCACATACTTGACATGTTATATCCAAAATCATAAACTATTGCTATTTTAAAATTTATAAATAAAAAAACCACTAATTTCCACATTTCAATGACTATTCCAAAAAATTGCATGATATAATGTTAAATTTTCTTTGTTAGTGGTTGTATGACGATTTTTATTTTGTTTTCTTTTTCATTTTATGTTTGTATTTTTTACTTTTTTTTAAAGAATAATCATTTTATTTTGTTTTTTTATTATTTTTTTGCATTTTATCTTCTATTTCTTTTTTCTTTTACTTTTGTATTGAAAAAAGGCTTCACACCCAAATCTTGAACAAAAAAAAAAAGATATGAAGGGGTAGAGAAATAATATTATTTAAATAACAAACTAAAATAAAATGGTGGGTGTGAAAAGAAAATTAAAGTGGATAAGAATTAATTATTTTATAAAAATAGTTAAGGGTAATCTTAGAATAATAGGAGTGTGTAAAAAGTAAATTTAGCTCTTTCAAAATTATGTAGGGTGTGGAGAATAAAAATTGGTGTGAATAGAACTACCATTTTTCATTTTAAAGACATTGCTTAAGAAATTTTACTTATTGATATTAATTGTATACACGAGGGATTCAAATTACTTGTTTAAATTTTCGTGTTTTAATTAATGTCTAATCTAAAGTGAGAAGTAGGAAAAGATCAATTAAAGAATATTTCAAATTTTTTAAACTGGGATCATTTTTTTATTTTAAAAGATCAATTAAAGAATATTTCAAATTTTTTAAACTGGGATCATTTTTTGTTTTTGTTTTTATTTTATTTATTATTATTTATGGAAAGTATCATTTTTAAGCAAGTTTCCCAATCTCATATGAGACTTGACTTTCCCAATCCTGAAAAGACACTTCCCTTTTCCATGTGGAAACCGTATCTAACAAATCATAGCAACATAATTTCAAATGAGATTTCTTCCTGAATCTCAAATGGAAGGATTGAAATGATATTTTTCAAATATTAGAGTTGTCTAACTCCTAGGCAGAGTAGTCGCCGTGGACTTCTGATGTGTTGTAGTTGTCATGAGTCAATTGCATCTAATTAACTCATGATCAAATTGAAGGATAAAATCTGACTCCAATATATATACATATATACAAATTTTGAGATGCATGCATTTGATAATAATAAGTGGCAGTTTAGATTAATGAATACTATTCCTAAGCTTTTATGCACGTACTGGCGAACACAATATCATTTGGCGGACTTCAATTCTTTGTAAGCTACGTCTTTTACGCCCTTATATATATCACATGTACAAGTATTGTCAATGAAAAAACTAACATTACGTGGATCACATATCATCCTTATAAGCTACAAACTAGCTCCATGAATTTATTCCAACCAATATGTAACATCTGCATGATATCAGCTCCATTATTGCGAAAGGGAAATTGGATCCAGTATAGAAAGCTAATTACTAGCAATAAAGTAGATCAAATTACTGATTAGTTTTTCTCTTTTTAAATAATAATAATAATAATAATAATAATATATAGACGCATGCAAGAAGATCGCGACAGAAGAATTCCTCAACGTCCCAACTGAGTATATAAAAGAGTCAACGGTTTCACTTGGAAGTTCAAAAAATTGATTATATAATCCTGTAATGGAATCTTTTTGTTTTCAGTAAACAAAACCATTAGAGAAGTTGTGTAGGTTATTTGTCATTGTATGTCTAATGGATTTTATTATTATATATGACATTCTTTTTGGTATTGGACAAATGATTTAAAAAACGTACGAAAAAAGAGATCGAGAAAACGGTTGATCTCGTTAAGAAATGTACGGGTAACGCAGGAAAAAGATACTGAGATATTGCTGTATTTCGTCGTCAAACAGTTTTCTTAGAAGCAGAACCTACAAATTAAATAATATATATATATATATATAATGCGAACATTAACATGTGTATTAGCATACTCTCGCGATGTACATACACGTCCTGAATATATGTGCTACGTTTACACGATATCATTATTATAATAGCATAACTGTGTCATTACTTATTCCATTATATATTCTATGTTCGGCTTTAATTTATGTCTCTGTCCGAGAGGATGAACATGTGGATCAGAGAATATGGACACCTAACCAATTTAAAAAAAAAAAAAAAAAAAATCAGAGAAATTTCAGTAAATGACCTATATTATTATTTTCTTCTTTTGATAAAATGACCAATATTGATATAATTGAGAAGATGATAGATTATTTTATACATATAAAATTTACAAATTCATTTAGTGACCTTGGAAGCACTTGCGCTAACAATAACAATCATCTCTTACAATAAATTTATATATATATATATATAGTGCTAAAATTTGTTGATAAACAAATTTTTTTTACGATCGAAAAACTTTTTATAAATATATATAGGTCAGACAAATTACACTTATCCCTCCTGAATTATTAGTCTTTTATTAAAATGCCTCCTAAATTTTAAAACTAAAAAGAAATTTCTAAACAATTCGTCGTTAGCACGCATCCCCTTTTTCTGTCCCATCGGTTAAATTTTGAATGTTAAATGACATGTGGAAGTCCCTAAGGCATTTAATTTTTATTCTATAATAAAATGACAATTTTGTCTATCTAAGCCTAGTCATTGACCGGTCAAATCCACTGTTGACCGGAATTGACTGGCCCAAAACTTAGGGGTTTTATTATCCATAATCTTCTGAGCATTTTTACATCAATATCACAAAGATCTAACGGTAGGATCGTCGGAACCACCTTTTCCCACCACGGCTCACGACGGCGGATCCATTCTCCGGTGATTCGAGGTCGTGTGATGTAATTGATTGAGGGCTTTTGATCCACGTCCCACTCTAAAGCTAACTAGCTCAGCGGTGTCACTCATGGAAAATAAAGGACGTTGATAAATTAGTAACAAATTCTTCACTACACAGCATGAAAATTGACTGCAAGTGAATGCAATTATTTATGCATGGCATGCATTAAATAAAATAGTACCAAAACATAAAATCTCTCATCAACTAATTCTGGAGTCGGCATTAAATGTGCACTCCGATCGATTGTCACGGAGTCACGCGCGAATCTCCTGATTGGAGTTGTCTCCGGAGTAGCTGGCCACCATGGTACATGTCTCCTTTCCTTTATGGCGAGAGAGAGAAGAGGATCGGAGTCGATGCTCTGGCTATTTCCGGAGAGCTCCAAAGTGCCATCTTCGATCTTTGTAAGGAGGATTCTTTGAACGGCATTGCACATAGACGCTGGGTGGCT
This sequence comes from Morus notabilis, assembly GCF_000414095.1. Classification (NCBI taxonomy): domain Eukaryota; kingdom Viridiplantae; phylum Streptophyta; class Magnoliopsida; order Rosales; family Moraceae; genus Morus; species Morus notabilis. The sequence continues at coordinate 164,422 of NW_010358059.1, read as the reverse complement.
CACGTACTGGTGGTAGTGACAATATCTCATATGCTTTTTGTCTGATTCAGAGGGCAGATGCTCCAAGACAGAGTGCAGCTCCTCGTTGGAGCACGACAGCGGAGATGTTGGGACAGAGCTAGCGCGAATCCTCTCCGGCCTGAGGAGGAGGTAGTTTCTTCTCCTTCCAACTCTGTTGAGGATCAGAAACGCGGACGGAGAGATCTGTCCTCTGGGCGGACTTAAGGAGACGAGAGAATTGGCAAATACCGATGTCCTTCAAGTGGACACGATACTCCGAAATGATGCCATAATTTGCTCTTCTTCTGCTGGAACATGAGCAGTCGTTCATTTGCTCCAAAGGAGATGATGGCACTTTCGTAAATAAATGGTGTATATACAAAGTCACACACGTGGAGTAATGGGGGATTGAATCTGAGAATGACACTCTTGTAACTAAATAGAAAAAAAAGTGGGTTATTATTATCTGAAGTTGATTGAGAAAATTGAGTTGAAACTTGTCAAGAGGATATGGTAGCATCTGAAAGAGAGTCTGAAATAAGGTCTGTATTTGCACTCTTCTCAAATACGATGTATGATTTAAAAAAAAAAAAAAAAAAAAAAAAAAAAAAAAAAAAAACACTAATTGGTGCAAGTTGTCCCATGAACTCTTTAATATTTATGAGTAAGGACTCGGTCTTGGATTTGTATTTAGTTATTGTTATTACTAATAGTAACAGTGTGTATGATTTATGACGTTTAATTACTGGTATTATTTTAAACTAGTTAGTTAATTAGACTAGTTAGTTTGCTAAGCTTACTTAACAAGTTTGTTAGTTTGTTAAGCTTACTCAGCAAGCTTATTATTTCACTTTGTTAGTTTGTATATATGCATATGATTTTTAACCAAATCTCGTTTCTAAGTAGTACTTCCTTCATGTACTCAATAACAAAATGTGTTCACGTGAGGTGCTCTTCATATGTCTTTATATCAATAATATTACTTTGCCGATTAATGGTCCCGTGGCATATATATATATATATATATATATATATATATATATATAGACACACACATATATGGTAGACGATACTATTGTAGTAATGTGAAAAACTAATTATCTCTCATTGTCATAGAATCTAGAGGTAAGTGTGAAGGTAATTTGGTCAAAATTCCGGTAATTTGATCGATTAAGGAATTTGGAGCTTCATTGCAGCATCAGGTTCATGAGCACAACTCGATTATATGGAATTTCATTTCATTTTAAAGATTTTATGAGCCACTTACCTAAATAAAGTTACGAAACGATTCTACTTTCCTGAGGATATTTTTCTTTCAAATATGACTACCAAGTGATAATTTAATTTAAGCGTACTACAAGGATATCTTTCCCATATATAAGCACTTATTCCAAGGAGCTGACAAAAAGAATTAACTTGAGGGTTAATATTATGAATTTTTTTTTTAGAATAATCATACAAGAACTTCTTAGTCCTAATTAATTATTGTTGGAGTTAAGTGCTGTCTCAACTCTAAAAAACTATCTTGATTCTCAATAATTATTCTCTCTTAATTCTTAAGAATTGATTTTTTTCTCTCACTAGAACTTTTTTTTCTCTTAATTCTAGCAAGATCACGAGAAATGGCGAAAAAGATCCACTTCTCTGTTGGGGTACAGGTATTTATAAATTTATATTTATCTACTTTGAGCTTCTGTTATGAAATTCTCTATTCCTGGTTTAATCTTCCGTGTGGCCTCAAAGTTGTTACTTGTTTTAAATGAAACGCCGTCGTTCGCTCTTTAACTTGTACGACGTTGTTTCAAACAAATTGATTAAACTCTTCTTATCCCCACAATTACATAGAGAGAAGAGAGTGGAGTATTTAATATCATCATGAGGGATGCACCCTACAGCCCAGCACAACATTAAACTAGAAGTAGAAGGATTGAAATTAAACCTGCAACCTACCCTTTTATATAATTTAAGGCTGAAATAAATGATCCCTCTGTCATTTTGTCATTTAAAAATTAATTAATAGGTCCAAAAACTTGGAACCCAATGTATAACATACACCAAAAAAAAATAACTCAATGTTGGCTGGACTTTGCAGGTACTCTCTTTTTTTTTTTTTTTTTTTTTTTTTTTTAAATAATAATATCTTTGCTTCATTTGGACTCTTGGCATGCTTCCAAATACTGATTTTTGACGACCTTTTGCGCACACACAATAATAATAATAATAATAATAATAATAATAAAATGACAAAAGAACAACCGAAAGAAATTATATAGAAGCTGATCATGTCTAGTCAGGCTGTCTTCCATTTTATGAGATCAGTAAAGGCTTTTTCTCCAAAAGGTAACGGGCTATATAATATTCTTTTTAACTTGTTAGTGATTAACACACAAACATAAGTACATGTACAATAAGATATGATAAAACAGGCGCGAAAGTACAAATTAATGAAACTATTATACTAATCATACAATAAAATGTCTTTTAGTTACGTACGTACATCAATGTAGAGCAACATAAGCATATTCTTTATTTACCAAGATTTTTTAATAACAAAAATAGAAACTTAGGCTATTTAAATATCTAGAATATAGCTAATTATTTCTTATTCCACCAAATTAGAAGAAAGACCAACATGGTTAATATTCTTATTCGACCAAAAAATTAGTTCTTAAGGTACAAGCCCAATGTTCCGTTATCTGATTCAAATGAGCTTTCATTTGTGAACCCAAGCCCAAGTTTCCATTAGTTTGGTGTGGCACGAGCTCTTAAACGGGCTTGTTCATATCATTCTATAAATATTCTAAGGGAGACTCATTTACTCTACTGTTCATTCTACAGTGTGAATTTTCTTTTTTAACCTCATTATATGTATTTACCGATTTGACCTTTATGTTTGCTTAATATGTCCTTCTTCAGCTGACTTTTTTGTCTTTCTCCTTAAAGTTTTTTTAAAGAAAAAAAGCTTTCCCGCGGATGGGGTAACAACTGGAATAGGATGTTTTTTCCATTATTTTTTTCCACCGCCTACACTTCCCATTATTTCCTTCTCCTTTGAAAGCTTTCTTCCGTTAGAAATTTTTTCCTCTTTTTCTTCTATCATTTTGTTCCATCACCTACAGTTCTTATTATTTCCTTCTCCTCTGAAATTTTTCTTCCGTTAGAATTTTTTTTCTCTTTTATTTGTTATTAGGCTAACTTTTTTTCCCATCTGATTTCTTTTATCAATGCTTCACTATCTATATAAAAACTTTATCAACCTATTTATATATTATACTGACTTATTATGATTTCTTTAACATTTTTATCTTACAGTTAAAAAAGAGATCACAATAAATTCGATAGGCGTTACTAAATAATAGTGTATATTTATAACTATATAATAATAACAAATCTTTTGTATCTAACTATGTTTATAGTAATAAATCTTTTATGTGATACAACATTATATTTCGTCGCGGAAATCCGACTCGTACATATTCTAAAGGAGAGTCTGAAGGGACTGTTCATTGTATAGTGTTATGAAGAGTGTTCTCTCATTTTTCCCTCCTCGTTTGAGATGTTTCTGTGTGTATCCTTTTACACTGAATAATTTGTGTTTTTACGTTTATGCCCTTTTCTTCATTTGCTGTTGTTTGGGGCATTTTTGTCCTTTTAGTGATTAAAAGCTTTATTTTCATGGAACTTCAAAAAAAAAAAAAGGAAATGAAAGAAATAATTAATGTGGGATAGTTTTTTCAGTTGCTTTTCTGGTGAGGGAGAGAGAATGACGCGTGGAAAGTTGGTTTATTTCTGCCGAGAGAGAATGATTTGTTCATGGTGTATTTTTCTCTTTTACAAAAAAAAAAATGGTTTTTCCTTACTGAATTTGGTTGTTCTAGATGTTTGTATATTTTTTTTCCTTATCTCGGTTTTTCAGGTTTTTTTGGTTCTTCAGATTTCTTTTTCTTTTCTCGATTCTGAATGTTGATATTTTTCTTCAGATTTTTTTTTCTCCTTTACATATAGGGTTAATCCTGTTACTTTTCTTATTCTTTTCCACAGCCGAGTTTTCTCCTCTTGCCTCTGAAATCTGTTGCTCTTTGTTTTTCCTTTTCCACACACAACATGTGTTCTGAAAGAAGGGACAAAAATGACAGAGTAAGGAGAAACTTTAAGAAGGAAACGACAAAGAAAAACCATTATATATTTACTAACGTTATAAAAAAACTTTGCATAAGAATAGAAAATACAAAAGAAATTATAAAATAGGAAAAAATATTAAAAAAGAAAGGACCAAAAGATTAGGAAATAATGGTCCAAGTGAGAGAAAAAATCATAAGATAAATACAAAATGAATTTTACTGTTGATTACACTGTACAGTGATCAGTACCACAAAAACTCTTTTTTAGTATATGTATTAACATAATTTAATTGCTATATTTTTAATGGAATTCCTTATTTCCTACATAAAATCTGACGCCCTTGGTATTTTAGTCTTACAAAATTAGTGACAACTTATTTATACATATATTATTTTAGTTCATGTATATTGTTACTATTTAAAAATTTATTTATTTACTTGGTATTTTGTCGTTTATATATTGCTTCCTGTTTTATGTTACACAAATGTTATCTTCGATATTTCTCTTTTTATTTTTTCCTTAATTTGTTCCTCATTTACTTGCCAGAATTTCCTCACTTTACTTTTTTTAAAAATTTTGTCTCCGCCTTTTTTTTCCCAATGTTGTTTTATGTTCTTTATCTTCGTTTTTATATTTAGTGTGAGTAATCTATCGACAATTAAAACATGTAAGAATTGGTTGGTGGTGGGATAGCCATAATTATATAAAAATAACACCATCTCTATGGTATTTCATAATATTTACAAAAAATTTTAAATTTCTACTTATTGCCATCAATTACAATAAATTACTTATCACATTTACTAACGGTAAATACGTATATTATAGGTAGAGATTAAACATTGAAATTGAAGATAATACTGGAGACATAATGTAACACCCTCAAGAATTAATTGAGATTAATTAAGGTAATTAAGATTATTAGTGTGCCTAATCTGGATTATTAATTGAGTTTAATTAATAAATATTTCTGACACGTGTGAGTTTAAATAGTTCCAAGGTATTTAAATTATTCTCAGTAATTTATTTTAACCCAGAAGTGTGTATGGGCGCATTTCTGGACTGTTCTTTTAAAATATTGTACACATCCCCTTTTCCTTTCCTTTTTTCTTTTTCCTTTTCTTTTCTTTTTCTCTTCCTTCCCCGTGCTCTCTCTCACTCTCACACTCTCTCTCTCTCTCTCTCATTTTTGTCCCAAATCAAACGGATCTTGAACCAAGCAAAGATTTAAAGAAGTTTTCAACGTCAAGAGAAGGATTCAAGGTAAGATTACTGAAAGAACCTCTCTTGAATCTTACGTTTTCAGATTTCAAAACCCATTTTTGGTTCAAACCGGATTTTGATGGTTTTTGAGTAAAACTATAGTAGAAATTGGAGATCTTGGGTTCTTTGGACTTGTTTTAGGACCTAGAACCCAGATCTAGTGGTTTCCCTTTGAAAAATCTCGATTTGGGACTGGATTTGCAGGTTTTGGATTGATTTCCGCAAGCTTCTCTCGCGCAGCTGATTCCACCGATCGACCAGTGCGGTCGACCGGATCACATGGAAACCGGTCGACCTATGCGGTTGACCGGATTGCAGGCTGACCGGTCGACCTGTCCGGTCGACCGGTGTGCACACTACCGGTCGACTGGTATTGTTGCACTGCTCTGTCACCGGTCGACCGGTTAACACGGGGTTTGACCCTGTTTGGCCTGAAA
>NW_010358059.1:143825-151223 GCF_000414095.1 Morus notabilis | reverse complement strand
CTAGTCATGGGGCTCGCGGCTTGAGTAGTTCGTGGGGGCGTATTAACGATTTTTAAATGTTTAATAAATGATTTCTTAAGCAAAGAGATCTTGTGAACTGGTAATAGAGTCTATTGTTGTAAGCCTAGATAGGATGCGGAAAGTGCATCCACGGGGGCAGCACCCGAAACCGGTCCGGGTAGGCGAGGCACTTGGTTAGGTAAGTAATTTGTACTAATTACTTGCTGAAGCCTGTAATATGGTTATTTTCAGTTATATTTCCTTTGAGAAAAAGGATGTGAGGTTCCGGCTGTTCTGTCGGGACTGAATGTCTTATTTTATTTATGTATTCAATTATTCATTCATGCACTCATTTATTTTAAATATTTCAAATTATATCCTTCTGGGCCTTTCGCTCACGTTTTATATTTTAAATGTTAAACCCCTCCCAGGAGACTCGAGGAGCGGTGCAGGGTAGCTGGAGTTGCTACTGTTGGATCAAGTGAGGATTGAGTTTATCCTCTTGAACAAATGTAAGGAATTTGAGAAATTATGTAAACGTATTTAATATTGGATTTACTAGACTGTGGATGATGTCTATTGTAATTGATTATTTACATGTGCATGTATGTACGATACTGTATGTCCTGTGGGGTGGAGCCCTGTGTGTCAGAGGCTCCTGGATTATGTCATTTATTTAGATTTTTATGCAGTTAAGTGTGGGACCCGGTTGGGAATCTGCTTTATTAATCCCAAATCGAGTTCCACGTCACCCACCCCGTTTGGGGGGCGTGACACATAAACATTACCGTATTTAGCATAACAACACATGTGCTAATAAAAAGACCATGTACTGCGTTAACCATTGACGAAGGCTTCATAGATCCATTTGTAATCCCGCCAGCCATCGATCTACTTCGTGGACAAACAAAAATCTGCCAATTATATTTTCAACAAAAGGGCCACCAAATAACGATTGTTGCATTCAGAATCTTTGAAGACATCCAAGCTCCTTCACTGTCAAAAAATTTACCAAAAACATCACTTTTCGATATACAAAGGCAAGCAAAATTTATTAATTTATATTAAATATGTCAAAAACAAAATTTAATTGTTCCAAATAAACACATACAAAAAAAATACTTTATGATCATTTCAGCCCTAAAAAAACAACAACATTACTAATATCATCTCCAATGACAATTGATTCACAAACTCCAATTCTGAAAAGATCAGGCACAAGGTAAAACATACTTACTATGAAATATATTCTAAATTGTTTCAAATACATATCTAAATAATATTTCACAATTTCAGCTCTGAATCAAAATCAACAGAACTTTCAAGAAAATGTCCAAAAATAAGATAATATTAATATTTGTAGATCTTCTATTATACATTATATGTATTAAAAGTTTATAAACCTATTTAAATATTATATTCACTAATTTTGGTTCCTTAACATTCATATTTTACAGTTAAAGAAGACATCACGATTGATCGGATAGACATTACTGTTTTATAATGTATTGTTGGGTTCCGCCCCATTTGTGGGCTGGAACAAAGAATGGGCCTTAAGCCCAAATGCCAAAAAAAAAAAAGGCATGCTACTCACGTGGGCAGCACACTAGAAAAATTAGAAAAGAAAAGAAGAAGGAGAATCGGGGAACAGCAGAGGTGTAGCCGAAAAAACTAGAGAAAGAGAGAGAGAGAGAAAGATAAAATGAGTAGGGTTTTGGTGCTTGTGCAAGACGATTGGGTAGCGAAACATTGTCAATTTCGGCTCAAATTTGATGTGGAGAATCCTTATGGCGAGCTCTTCCAATCTACAGGACTTGATTTATCATTTAGCCTCTCTTTAGTACTCTCTTGAGTACTCCTAATTTGGGGAGACCTAAGCTTTTCTTTAGTGTTATTGTTATTATCCATCTTTGATGATGATGTTTATATTGTTGGTGAACCAAAAATAGTGTTTCTTGATGATATTATTATTGTGAGCCTCTAGTTTGATTCTAGAGAGAAACTTTGTAATCTCATTGTTAATATAGTGTAAGAAATTTAAGTGGCCTAAGGGTCCCGTGGTTTTTACTCTCAATTTGAGAGGTTTTCCACGCTAAAAATTGATGTTTCATTTGTGGTTGATTATTTTGATTAATTGGTGCATTGGTTGTTTAGCTTTGTTGGCATTTTGTTTGAGATCCTATTTTAGCACACAAAGAGGGAAAGTTTTATTCCGCAATTGTTAGTATTAGTTTTCCCAACAAATTGGTATCAGAGACATTGGTTGACTAGAGGTTAATTCTTGTGTGTTGAAATGGAAGAATAAAATTTGTATGGGATGATAAAATTAACGTCATCGAATTATTCCATTTGGAAGCACAAAATGCAAGATTTGCTTATTGTTAAAGATTTGTATGGGCCTGTTATGGGCAAGTCAAAGACAGAAAAAATAAGTAATGATGATTGGGAAACATTACACATGAAAGCTGCTGCTACGATTAGGCAATAGGTTTATATTAATATTTTTAATCACATTTATGAAGAAATGAAAACTGATGCACTTTAGAAGAAATTAGAGGCTATGTATGAGAAAAATACCTCCAGAAATAAAGCCTCAATCATTAGAAAACTTGTGAATTTGAAGTACAAAGATGAAAAAAGTATGACTGAGCATAGTAGTGATTTCCAAGGCTTGGTGAACCAATTGGCCACAATGAAAATGCCTCTTGAAGATGAGTTGCAGGCATTGTTACTTCTTAGCTCCTTGCCTGATAGTTGGGAAATGCTAGTGGTATCACTAAGCACTTCAGCGCCTGGAGGAAAGCTAACCATGGAGATGGTTAAAGAAAGTTTGTTGAGTGAAGAAGCCAGAAGAAAGGAAAAGGGTGAATCTTCTTATGAGGTACTTGTTTCTGAAAAATAAGAAATGCGTGGAAGAAGTAAAAGTAGGCATCCTCAAGGTCATGGCAAAAAGGATACACTCAGGAGAAAATATTAAAAGCAGAAAAAATGTCAAGTGTTATCACTGCAACAATATGGGTTACATGAAGAAAGAATGCAGAATTTGGAAAAGAGAACAGGGTGAAGGAAATAAAGATGAGAAAGGGACTAATACAGTAGCCGTCGAAGGTGATGTTACCATCATTTTTTATGACAGTTGTGTAAGTCTTGTGTGCTAGGAAAGTGATTGGGTGATTGATTCTGGCACCTCGTTTCATGTTACTCCTCATGGTGATTTCTTCACTTCTTACCGGTGATTTTGGCAATGTCAAAATGGGAAACAGTGGTGCCTCTAAAATTGTGGGCATTAGAGGTATTTGCTTGGAAACTACTCTTGGAAGCAAGTTGGTACTCAAGGATGTTAGGCATGTTCGGGATATTCTCCTAAACTTGATCTCCACAAACAGACTTGATGATGAGGGTTTTACTAGTTATTTTGGTGAAAGTAAGTGGAAGCTTACCAAAGGTTCTCTAGTGGTTGCAAGAGGAAAGAAAATGAATACACTCTATGTCATGCAAGCTAAGCTTCACAAATGAGAGATAAATGTTGTTCAAAAGGGTGCAAACATTGATCTATGGCACAAGAGGCTTGGCCACGACAGTGAGAAAGGACTATAACTTCTTGCTAGAAAGTAATTCCTGCCTAGTTTGCAAGGTATGCCTCTTAAAACTTGTGTTGATTGTTTAGCTGGAAAAACACATAAAGTTACATTTCATTCACACCCTCTTTCTAGAAGATCAAATATTCTTGATTTGATTCATACTTATGTCTATTCTATGCAAGCAAAAACTCTTGGAGGTGCATTCTACTTTGTGACTTTCATCGATGACCATTCAAGAAAGGTTTGGGCTAACAGGAAAACAGTTGAAATCAGTTCGCGCTGATCGTGGTGGCGAGTACAGGGGACCATTTGAGAATTACTGTAAACTCTATGGAATTAGGCTTGAGAAGACTCCAGCTAAGATACCTCAGCTTAATGGTGTAGCAAAGAGAATGAAGAGAACAATTGAAGAAAGAATCAGGTGCATGCTTTCTCACGTAAAGCTTCCTAAGTCCTTTTAGGGGGAGGCCATGAGAACCGCAGTCGATTTGACTAATCTTTCTCCAGCAGCTACCTTGGATAGTGATGTTCCAAATAGAGTTTGGACTGGGAAAGATGTCTCTTATGATTACTTGAGATTTTTTGGCTGCAAGGCGTTCGTTCATATTCCTAAATATGAGAGATCCAAGCTTGATGATAAGCCAAAACCGTGTATTTTCTAAGGCTATGGCCACGAGGAGTTTGGGTACAGATTATGGGATCCGGTGAACAAGAAAATTGTCAGAAGTAGAGATGTTGTCTTCCTTAAAGACCAAGTGATTGATGAGGGTAACAGGGGTGAAAAGTCCTGTTCATCTGCTGAAATTCCTATCAATTTGGATCCAATTTCTCCACCTGTAGAGAATACTGATCAAGGGGGAGATGTCCAAGAAGATGGTGGTGATGTTGTTAATGATGAAGCCCCTCAAGTTGATGATTTAGAGCTAGTTGAACAAGCCCCGCTAGCACCACCAGTTAAGTCTCAGGTGAGAAGATCTACAAGAGAGCGTCGTCTGCCTAGTCGATACACTACTAATGAGTACGTGATGGTCATTGATGGGGGAGAGCCAGAAACTTACCAAGAAGCTGTTTCACATGAGAATAAGCAAGAATGGTTTAAAGTCATGCAAGAAGAGATGAGATCCTTGTCTGAGAACCACACTTATGACTTGGTGAAGTTACCTAAAGGCAAGAAAGTGCTCAAGAACAAGTGGGTTTACAGGTTGAAAACTGAGAACAATAGCTCACAACTAAGGTACAAGGCAAAGTTAGTTGTGAAGGGGTTCAGTCAGAAGAAAGGTGTCGACTTTGAAGAAATATGTTCTCCTGTTGGGAAGATGTCATCCATTAGAGTTGTTCTTGGTTTAGCTGCCCGCTTGATTTTAGTGGTAGAGCAACTTGATGTGAAAACTGCGTTCCTTCACGGTGACTTAGAGAGGAAATTTTTATGAAGCAACCAGAAGGGTTCAAAGTTAAGAGAAAAGAGCATCTGGTGTGCAAGTTGAGGAAGAGCTTGTATGGGCTTAAACAAGCACCAAGACAGTGGTACAAAAAGTTTGACTCTTTCATGATGAGTCATGGGTACACTAGGACTTCATCTGACCATTATGTGTTTATTAAGAAACACTCCAATGATGATTTCATCATCCTTCTGCTATATGTTGATGATATGTTGATCGTTGGCCATGATGCTAGCAAGATTGAGAAGCTAAAGAGAGAGTTAAGCAAGTCTTTTGCCATGAAAGACTTGGGATCGACAAAATAGATACTTGGTATGAAGATCTCCCGTGATAGGAAGAATGAGAAGTTATGGTTATCTCAAGAAAGCTACATTGAAAAGGTTCTTGAAAGATTCAATATGAGTAAGGCCAAGGCTGTTTGTTCTCTACTTGTAGGTCACTTCAAGCTTACAGTAGAGTAATGTCCTATAAGTGAGAAAGAAAAAGAAGAAATGAGCAAAGTGCCATATGCGTCTGCAATTGGCAATTTGATGTATGCCATGGTCTGTACAAGGCAAGATATTGCTCATGCAGTTGGAGTTGTTAGCCGATTTCTCTCTAATCCTGGAAAAGAACAATGGGCAGCAGTAAAATGAATATTGAGATATCTGAGAAGTACTTCTAAGGTGTGTTTATGCTTTGTCAGTGGTGAACCTATTTTAGATAGGTACACAGATTCAGACATGGCAGGTGACATTGATTTCAGGAAGTCTATTTCGGGATTCTTGATGACTTTTGTAGGGGGAGCAGTCTCTTGGCAGTCCAAGCTATAAAAGTGTGTCGCTATATCTACCACAGAAGCTGAGTACATAGAAATTACTAAAGGTTGCAAGGAAGCTTTGTAGATGAAGAGGTTTCTTGAAGAATTGGGCATGCAACAAGAGAACTCTATTGTCTACGACGACAGTCAGAGTGCCATCCACCTCTCCAAGAATTCAACATTCCATTCGAGATCCAAACATATTGATGTTAGATATCACTGGATTCGTGATGTGCTTGAAGGGAAGCAGTTACACTTAGAGAAGATCCACACCAGTGAGAATGGATCAAATATGTTGACGAAGACTTTGCCTAAGGAGAAACTTGAAGCTTATAGGCAGAGAGCGGGCTTAGTTGAGCCCACCAAATGATGCGGAAGGGGAGTTTGTTGGGTTCCGCCCCATTTGTGGGCTGGAACAAAGAATGGGCCTTAAGCCCAAATGCCAACAACAACAAAAAAAATGCATGCTGCTCACGTGGGCAACACACCAGAAAAATTAGAAAAGAAAAGAAGAAGGAGAATCGGAGAGCAGCAGGGGTGCAGCTGAAAAAAAAAACCAGATATATATATATATAAGGGGTAGGGTTTTGGTGCTTGTGCAAGACGATTAAGTGGCAAAACATTGTCGATTTCGGCTCAAATTTGTCGTGGAGAATCCTTGTGGCGAGCTCTTCCAATCTATTGAACTTGATTTCTCATTTAGCCTCTCTTTAGTACTCTCTTGAGTACTCCTAATTATTGGTAACCGAATCGAATTCGGATGCGGAAGCGTGGGGGGAGGCGGATTGTGTATAATAAAAATTTTCATAAAACTTTTGAGATACTTTATAGATTATATTAATTTATGCATGAATAAATTAATCTCATTAATTCATTTATTAAGAATTCAATTACGAATAATACCCGGCGGCCGATTAGGATGATAACTTGAGTTCTTTGACCTCGAATAATCCTTGCTCCAAAGCTTTGTGTTTAGAAAACCAATGTCTTCCATGTCAATTCCTAGAATCTACGAAGACGTGTGTGCGGGCACACATGAGACAAAACGGGTTAGAATAAACATTCGAATTTCCACAAACACCAACGCATGCACGATGTGAAATTTTTAGAGAAAAATTTTTCCTTCCCTCTAAGAGAATAATTTCGACCACCCTATTCACATTAGGGCAAAAATGTCTCATGCAATTTTATATCATTCTCTTATTTATAGAGTAGAAGTCAAACTTCTAGAATGAATCCAATCTCTATCTCCAAGATAAAGCTTGTTAATTATCTCCTATTTGAATTTGAAACCAAATATTCTCTTTTCCTTTATCCATTATGGCCGGCCAAGATAGAGGATTCTCATCCCTATGTAGGCGCCAATATCAGATAGGGAAGGAAGAGAAAATCATCATTTATCCTGTAGTCCAATTTTGACTTAAATTCAAATTTCAATTTAAGTCAAACTTAAATTAATTTGAATTCTAAATTGAACAACTTAACAAATAAGTTTAAATTGATAAATCTAGATGTGTTCAAATTTAAATTTAAATAATCACATTATTTAAATAATAATTAATTCTCAATTAATTATTTT
>NW_010358059.1:136048-143480 GCF_000414095.1 Morus notabilis | reverse complement strand
AAAATACAAGGAATAGGATTCAGGATCTCAGAATCCGTACCGAGTAAATCAAAAGACACAAATTCATAAATAAGAGTCTGTTAAGAACTCATGATTAAGATCATTCTATATATGACCATCAGTAGACTCAATTAGAATTTTTATACTTAACGGAAATTATTAGAAATTCATATTGTGTCTGTGTCCTTGTTCCACATAATCTCATTATGCGAAATACACTCATTTAATATCTCATAATATTAACAGTGCGGATAACACCGTTCCATTCTAAATAGGAATGACATGTATTAATAATGTTTTAATTAAATATTCTAAATTTTAATTAAATTCATTATGAACATTACTTTTTGATTATTATCCTTAAACATTATCCTCTCGTATATAACACTTATATACAATGTTTAAGATTACATAAATAATCACAGAATTTTCATTGATATTCATAAAATATTCACAAATATATACACATAAAATGATGAATAAACTCTTTTATTAAATAAATAATAAATATCCTATTATATCTTATGCTTCTAGGACACCATTCCCAATAATAATTTGGTGAGACCTAAGCTTTTCTTTGGTGTCATTGTTATTATCCATCTTTGATGATGATGTCTATATTGTTGGTTAACCAAGAATAGTGTTTCTTAACGATATTATTGTTGGGAGCCTCTAGTTTGATTCTAGAGAGAAACTTTGTAATCTCATTGTTAATATAGTGGAAGAAATTTAAGTGGCCAAAAGGTCTCGTAGTTTTTACTCTCAATTTGAGAGATTTTTCACGCTAAAAATCGGTGTTTCATTTGTGGTTGATCATTTTGATTAATTGGTGCATTGATTGTTTACCTTTGTTGGCATTTTGTTTGAGATCATATTTTAGCACACAAAGAAGGAAAGTTTTATTCCGCAATTGTTAGTATTAGTTTTCCCAACATGTATATATAAGTATATTTTGGATTCTAATACTGCATGTGCATATATTTGTTAATATGTTTGTAATAATATCAAATCCGTTTTATAATGTATATATCTCTATATGTATATATAAATATATTTTAGATTCTAATACTACATGTGTATATATTTGTTATTATGTTTGTAATAATATCAAATTTTTTATGTGATATAACATTATATACCCAACACACAGCAACACACAGTTTTCATGCTCGTTTGGTTCTATTTGATCACATTTGGAGGGTTGTTTTAAAATTAATTTTTGATGCAAGGGGAGTTCTAATTAATTGAATCATTGAAAAATGGGTGATAGATAGAACAAAAACCCCTGAAAAAATCAAAACAAAAATCCGTTTCCTTTACATTTGGTAGCTCAAAAAGTTCAAAGTCCAACTCCAGAAGCTTCCCATCATCTAAAGTACAAAATTCCTCATGTTTTAAGTAGTCAAATGTTAAAGATAGTTTTTACTGATTAAGTTTTAAAATATATAAAAGTAAACTTCTAATTTTAAAATAATTTAAACATGTAAAAATTATAATGATTAAATGATAAAAGTAAATATATAAACAAATAATAATTAAATGTTAAATTTCTCATATGTTATATTAAATAAGAAATTTTTTGTAAAATATAATATATAACAAATTTAACACAATAAATAATATTATATTTAAAGAGTTTCTTAATTTTAAATGTTAAATTTGTAAGTAACACATCAATTAGAGATACTCTCATCTCGAATATATATGATGTGCCGAAATTGAAAATTGAACTTTAAAGGACTATACCTAAGAAAGCCCAAAGTAAAATTACAAAAACCAACCCTCAAACACATTATCTTGGAGTTCTACTATTTTATTGTGATAAGTTATTCCTTTAATAATAAATTATTAAATTATATATAATAAATTATTAAATTTTATATAATAATTTATTAAATTATGTCTGCTGTCACCGGCAATTGAAGATCCGTCAGTGATATATGTTAAATTATTAATAATAATATGTTAAATTACTTAATTTAAAAGAATAAAATTTAATAGGTTAATATTAAGATCAAAAAATTCTTAATAATATTATTTTAAGAGGTATTTGTAAAAATTATGCGCAGAAATGGGCGACCAACTAATTAATTAGGCCCGACTCTTCCGAAGTACTTGATGCCAACCCAAAACCATACAAACCCTCTTCACTTGTGTGTGTTTCTATCTCTCTCTTTCGCTCTCCCTCTCTCTCTTTCTTTCTCTTTCTCTTTCTCTCTCTAACTCCTCCGACTCCGACCTTGCGAGAGCCGAGCGACCCCCTGAACCCATCCCCCACCATGTTCCGCCGAGCCACCACCTCTCTCCTTGGCCGAGCCACCGCCTTCTCAGGCAGGGCTCGTCCCTTCTCGACCGATGTCCCGGCGGCTCAGACCGGCGACTCGGCCTTCGCGGAGGCGTGGAAGAAGGTGATCCCTAATATCGAACCCCCCAAAACCCCCCTCTCCTTCATGCAGCCTCGGCCTCCCATTCCCTCTTCAGTCCCTTCCAAGCTCACCGTAAATTTCGTCCTTCCTTATGCCTCCGAGCTTTCCGCTAAAGAGGTAATTTTCTTTTAACCCTCTCTTTTCTCTCTTCTGGGTTTTATTTCTTTTCGTGTCAGATCAATTGGGTTGCTGATGATTTCGGATCTCTCTCTCTCTCTCTCTCTCTCTTAAATGTGAATGTGAATGTGTTGTGGGTTTGGTGCTGATTCTTTTGGTAGTCGCATTCAATGTGAAAAAAAAAATTGTCCGGTTTGTTTTATTTTAATTGAGAATTTGTGTCGTTTGGTGCTCTCTTTCTGTTCTTGTGGTTAAACCCATTTCTGGGATTTCTTTGTGTTGATGTGAATTGGGTTTCTGTTTGTTTTGGATTTATTTTAGTGTCGTTTAATCAGGAATGTATGTGATCTGTTTTGGGTTTGGTTTATTTGATTTAGGGTTTATGCCTTTTTGAGTTATGGATTTCGATTCTGTTGCAAATTTTTTCTGTAACATCAGTGGTGTGTTAGTTGCTTTACGAAAATGCGGCTTTGAATTTATTTGTATTACTAGATAAAAGTAATTTGCGAATTTTTGTAGGTTTTCTACTGATTAGGTAGTGTGGATTCTTATAGTGTGGTTTATTTGATTGAGTTTATATGGTTTAAATTGCTCATTTTTATTTCATTTCTGATTTCTTGATGTAATAGAAAACTGATCAGGTGAAAAGAATAGAATTGGGATCATTGTGGTTTCATGCTCGGGATTTATTTCTATCTGAAAATGCAGCTTTAAGTTAATTTGCATTGACACAGTACAGCTAAATCAGTATGAATATCGTTTGAGGACAACAAATGGTTCTACCTTTTATATTTAAATGTCCGTGGATTTTGGAAGACTTTTAAGTAGTTTCTTAGGTTTCTCATCGAGGGCCGAGTTTTAGAAAAAAAACGGGATATGTCATTTTGTTGTTCATTGTTTCTTTTTCTAGTCTTGGTAGAGAACATGTGTACAATGTTCAGTTAACGTTAGGTCAAATATTTACAAAACCTTATCTTCCAAAAATTCCAAATTCATTCCTAATCTTTTCAATGATCCTTTTAGAGCAATCAAGTGAAATTTTCTTGTTGTATTACGTTTTGTTTTCCTCTGATTTTTCATTTCTGATCAACACAAACTTCAAAGAGCTGAGAAACTTTTTGTGGGAAGTAAGCTAAATGGAATGCAATTTTATTGTCCGAATGTGTTTATGTTGTCCTCTTGTATATCTCTTTTCTGTTGTTTCCTCATCATGTTAGGAACTGTCCTTTTAATCATCTACTCCTATGTCTATTTCTGTTATCTTGTCCTAGATTTTATTTTTGTGGGATCTTCTGTGCCCCATCTTTTTTTTTTCCCCTTGATTTGTATTTCACTCCACCTATGTATTTGGCAACGGAAGTTATTTTTGCATTTTACTCTTAGTCTACCATGGTGTCCGAGACTTTGCCCCAACGTCATTTAATGACTTTTGAAAAAACTATTTGTTGTACCATTAAAATACATAGTTGAATATTTATGTTGGTATTTTTAACCTCTAAGATTATCAGGTTTTAAACATGGTGAACGCGATAGCTGTAGCTTGAAATTGTAACCTATTATTTAACTTTAACCTTAAGACTTGGTTCACCACCTAATTATAAATGGCACTTCAACTTAGAATTGGATCCTGATATTAACACAGCTACACTTGCGGCATATAAATGTGTTGGTAACTGCCAATTTGCTGACTACATATACATGGGTTAATATGCCACGAAAATTGTGTATACTTTTAAATTGTTTGTATTCTAAACCAACTTTACTTTAAGCACGTGTAGATATATAAAAAGATATGCATTTGTGTCTTTGCATGACTATTTGTAGGCTGTAGCTTCTATTCGTTCAAGATGTGACATTGCCACGCTACATTGGCCAGACTTGGCTTAGTGCTTTGGTGGAAATATTTTCTTCCTTCCTATATTTGTGTTTACTTGTAAGCATTTGTTTTTCTTACTGGTTTCCCTAATTTATATGAAAAGAAGGTTTCTACTTTAAGATAAAATACATCTTTTACAACTAATTGACCTATTCCCTTAATTTCTGCCAACTGATTCTAACTCGTGCATTGTGCAAATGATTCCAAGTGTGTACTACATATGCAAAGAAAGCTGCTGAACTTTGTGACTGCATATTTTAATTGCAAAACCAAGTGTTTGAATGACATCAATAAATAAGCACTGAACTTTTTCATTACAAAATATTAGGCTTTATTTTACCAAGTAATAAAGGAACCTGTTTGCTCTTCTACTGCCTGCGTATACAGCTCGCAGGTTGATTTGAAAATAATTGTTTCTCTTAGATGTTTAGAGGCTGGAGCATTCCAAAGTGTAGACTTTGGGGTATTCTTCTATTTGATGTATGGCTGTCAGCTTTGATTTGTTTACAAAATACGTTGTGGAAAAATGGAAAATTTTGACTACCTGATAACTTAAACAAGTAAAAGATATTCGATCATTTGTGACTTCAGTTAATTTTATGTTTTCTTCACTTTTCATATATTTAGAAACCGACGAAAAGGGAAGAATTTATAATCTACGTGGCAATGATATTGTATTTGGATTTTATGGACATAAGAACCAACAGAGTAAGCACCATACCTTAAGCATCTCATTGGAAACAGATATGTTGTTGAAATGTTCACAATAAAGAATGCACCCTTTGTTTCATATTTGAATGATGCACCATACAAATATCTAATGTTAAATTGTCTTAGAAAATGAAAGGAAAGGAAAGGAAAAGGAAAAAAAAAATCAATCTATGGATAAAGTGACTGAGCATCTAGTTGGGAGGTCTAGAATTCAGGCTCCTGTGTGCTGTACCGCTTTGATTCGGTATAGATACACATTCGTTCACATATTTGAGGGTCATAGTGTTAGTTTATTACTGAAATGTCGTGGGATTTTATGGTTGTAATATCTGTACACACATTCACCAGTGCAATTCTATGTCATATATGCATAAATAGAGACAAGTGCAGAGCACAGATAATTTTTCTATATGGAATTAGAATGCCTTTTGTCGACAGATTTGAGAACGTCGGAGACTGGAAGAGTTATGTTAATTACGATTATTTTGTGCTATCATGTCTCACTTTCCATGAATTATGTGTCACTCAACAGGTGGATATGGTTATAATTCCAGCAACAACTGGCCAGATGGGTGTTCTTCCTGGACATGTATCGACAATTGCGGAGCTCAAACCTGGGGTCTTGTCGGTTCATGAAGGAAATGACGTGACAAAATACTTTGTCAGCAGTGGTTTCGCATTCATCCATGCAAATTCGTTCACCGACATAATCGCAGTGGAGGCCGTTCCGCTCGACCGAATCGATCCCAACCAGGTCCAGAAGGGGCTCGCAGAATTCACCCAGAAGTTGAGCTCGGCCACAACTGACTTGGAGAAAGCCGAAGCCCAAATTGGAGTCGATATGCATAGTGCGCTCAACTCTGCCCTAACAGGCTAGTTAGTGATACTAGTCTTTGCCGGTTTGCACTTTTGTTGATTTAGTCAAATTCTCACTTGTTGCATCTTTATGGCTGTGTTTCATTTGAGGCATCATTTTGTCTACTGGAGCCAAATATGTTGAATCTTTCAGTATTTGTTTCGGTGCTGAATGTGGAATTGATCTTTAATAATCTCGATTCGATATCATGCTTTCGGAGAGAGCTGAGCAAACACTTGAAGAAGAAAATGTACTTATTTTGCTTGACTTGCGGATTTCCATTTTACCCGTTTTATAGCCTATTTGGTCCATAAGTTTGAATAGAAATTCAAATTTGTTTAAACTTTTTGTGAGAAAACGTTTTTAATAAAAGTTTGAACCAAAATATTTTGATTCAGACCAATGAAAGAAAGAAAGGCTTAATGGACTGAATCAACACTATGTCCATGCCCTTGACCTTAACTTTCTTCCCCACTGCTTTGGTACTCGGGACTGTATAAGAATGTCAACAAAAAAAAAAATATATATATATATATATATAAATAAATAAAAAGGATTTTGGGAAATTTATTAAAGATTTGAAGGCGCAAGCATATACCAGTTTCGGTAGATTTTTGTTTGGTATCTCACCAGAAATTCTCCTTTTAGCCAGTTGTGCTTTGTAACTGTAAAGCGCACCGGAAGATGTTACCTCTACTCTAGCGGTGCACATTTGAACGTCAAGGAATTACAATTGTATTAGAATTAACGATTGGCTTAGCGAAATTTGATCAAAATACCACGAAACTCTTTTCAAAAGGTAATTGTTTTAGGAAAAAGTACACAGTTATTTCATTCTAAATAATTGAGTGTTATTGTAGTATTTTATTTTATTTTTATTAATTGAATGACAATTATTTATTTTTGAACAAAGTACTATCTTTAGCGGTGTTTCTGATTTGTTTTCCCCTTTCATTTTATCTTTTTAAGTTTTGTTTGACATTTTTATCATCTGAAACAACAACATTACTGGTAGGTTTCAGTTTACCGTGGGGAAAAGGAATGGTGTTTTATAACTAAACGAAGTGGATTCAGCAAATAAATAAGCAAGTAAAATAGATAGATAGATAGATAGATAAATAAATAGAGTTGGAAGATGTCAAATGATGGATTTTTGACTACTGGATTTGATATGGCTGCTATTTTCGGTTTTATATATGACCAAATTCAATAAATTTAGTATTTATCAACTTTACCCTATAGTTAAGTTTATCATGGATTTAGCAGTTTTACGTCATGACTAAATTTAATAAGTTTGAGATTTACCACCTATATATATCGCCGAGAAAGTGACCGCTTTGATGATTAGAAAAACAACTATACTCAATACATACACATATATATATATATATATATATATATATATATATATAAGAGAGTCTCTTTAGGGGGGAAATAATATAGAGT
>NW_010358059.1:130811-135930 GCF_000414095.1 Morus notabilis | reverse complement strand
TTTTTTTTTTTTTTTTTTTTTTCTTTGTAATTATAGTCCTTTTCCAGATGAGTCCTTAGAGAAAGATGCTATTTAAATATAATTATAATTCGAAAAGTTAGTGATTTAATCTAACGATTTCTCTGACTTGATTTTAGTTTTTTTTTTTTTTTGTGGAATTTTATTATTTTAGTTATTTGGTTTGAAATTTATACTGCTTTCATTCAAGCAGAGAAAATGAAAAGAGGATTGATTTATATCATTATTATTTTCTTTATGAAACAAAAGATGATTGAAATATTAACATGGGTCTCTTTCAGTGCATTAATCTCATATCTGCCAAACCACTAAATTATGAATATGACTCTCAAAGACACTTACAAATTAATATGAACTTTTCAGCCCACAGAAATCAGGACCACCTCTTCAAATACGTCACCGCTAAGAAATTGATTAAGATATGTTCCTTTTACTCTCAAGTTATGTTTTATACCCGTTCTTAGTTTTGACAATTATAAACGTTTGTTTCTACAAATCAAAAAATTATAAATGTTCCTTAAAAAATTTACAAATATTTGTTAAACACGTGTCGATATTAAATAATTCTCAACATAAAAAAAAGGTTCGATAGAAAAGGAAAATTACTCTAATATGTCGTTAGATTGCACCATGACCTTTTTCTCGTGAAAATTTAATGGAACCTCCACAAGAAGAAACGCAGAAATTCCACGTGTGTGATTTGGAATATCTTATTTCAATATGTAATGTTACAAATTTCGATTTTTTTTTTTTTTTTTTTTTTTGTGGTTCGAAGGAATTTCGATTATCAACTATAACATAGTTATCGATTAAAAAAAAAAAAAAAAAAAAAAAAAAAAAAAAAAAAAAAAAACTATAACATAGTTGTCATTTTAATGTATCTTTTTTTTTTCCTCATGAATTTAAAGATTTATCTTTTCATGAGTAGACATCAATACTTGAATTACGTAACAAAGCACTAAGTAGAATTTAATAAATAGATTCGATAGCTCTGATTACGTAACAAATCACTAAGTATAATTTAATAAATAAATTCGATGGCTCTTACTCCTATTTTAATTACTGCTCTTCCCAAAAGCATAAAATTGCATTATGTATACATCCTTCCAATTAGCAGTCACACTCGTGCAGCACACCTCACGATCAGCATAAAGAAAAAAAATAAATAAATAAATAAAAACTCGTGCCCGAACGTGGGGGAGGGTGAAAGTGGTACCACCCAATAATTGAAGATCCGTCCAAAAAAATCACAACGTCGAGTGATCTGAAGCGTCCATCTAACTGACCTCGGCCATCGTGGCAAGATCTAACAAAGCAGAGCAAAAGTTTCGTGTCCTCTATTCGATCGGCCGCCGCGTGGAGTCTGTAATAATTCCGTGGGGGCTTCGCCGGTGCACAAGCTGTGGCACACGTGTGACGGGCAGGTGTGACCGGGGCTGGCGGGCAGTGGGAGGTGGGCCACGGGACAAAGACCTAGGGAGTAGAGCCAGCATGGTCCTGACTCATTGCGGGCCCCAACACTTTGATGGGTTTTGTTGGTTTGTGAACCCGTTTTGGGCCCACTCCTAGTCAGCTCCAACGTTATGGTGTTTGTTTTTGGTTTTTTTGTTTTTTTATTCAAATTATTTTTCCTATCTTATTGGTTCGTGGGGCCCATTTTCTTCGCTCATGTCCCAGTTTGCGAAAGCAAAGGCTGACATATGAAATCATGAAAGGGAAGCAACTTTTAAAAGGACTCTAGAGGAATCGTGACGTTGGAAATTCATGTTTTTGGCACTTGGTGTTTGTGTAAAATTTCTAGAATGCCATTTTGCTTTTAGTGGTTGTTTTGAAACTTTTGGCATTAGAAGAACGGAACTCAAGGAATCACTGTTAGTTTCTCTCACGTGTTTCCTACTAATTTAGTGCAATTATGTTTTTGCCCACAATTTTTCTTTTTTTGTTAATTTGCGGCACTTATTTTGTTTATTATAAGTTGCCCTGCCACCTTTCTAGTAACAACATTGCAATACTATAATACTTTTGCATTTTGGTTAAGTTCTCGGATTAATGCCAATTAATAGGAGAAGAGGTTAAGATTGAAGCCTAAACTAATTAATTAGGGGTTTCTAGGATTGCCACCAACAAAGCTTACATTAAAGCTGGATACCTTGCTAGACTGTAGGCTCACATGCACGCCAAGTCGCCAACCTCAAATAAAAGTGTACATCGCATTAATAATGATAGTTCTCAATTAATTATTAATTTGCTTCTCTTATAAATTAGCTTAATAGTTTTGATGCACATTGAAATTTGAACCAACTTTTTTTAATTCTGACTAACACTTAACTTTCTCTTCCTCAATGGGAAACATACACATTAGTGAAATCTTAGTGCCTCATTCACTTCGCGAATTCGAATTTTTAATTTGAGTTGAGATGTGATATTTTTTTAAAATTTTTCACTGTAGCAGAAAAAATTAAATGTGAGATTTTTTGAGAACTTTTTACTGTAAAAACTTAAAATTAAAAACTCAAATCATTAAATGAATGAGACACTGGATTCTAGATTCCCATAACACTAATAAATTTTGCTAGGACTGGTTACGTGTCTCTCTTAAGAGTATAGGTGAAGAGAGCCTAATAGACACGAGTACAATAAATAAGAGGGATGAAAAATAAATGAGTGTGTAAGAAATACCCCACATTAAGGGGACCAAAATGATAAATAAATAATTTCATGAGTGCCCCCAAAAAAAAAAAAAAAAAAAAAAAAAAAAAATAAGGGGGACAAAAAAAAAAAAAAAAAAATTTAATGGGGCCCCCAAAAAAAAAAAAAAAAAAAAAAAAAAAACTAATCTTGGAGAAGCAGATGCATGATCTATAGCCAATAGATTGAATCCCATGGAATCTTGGAAAACCGCCATTACAAGCACTTTTTAATATTTTGAGTAAAAGTTTCATTCAACTACTCACAAAGAACACACCCTTATAACCTACAACCAATCAGGTCCACTTATTTTCTTATGAATTTACCGCTTTAACCTTAATAATAGACTTTATTTAGAGAAGACCACCCTATTACATTGCCCCACAAACCACTAGATTCCACCAAGTCTTCGGCTGGCTACCAGTCTTTATATATGACTATACACTCAAGCTTTCTTTCCCCCCTCTCTCTCTCTCTCTCTCTCTCTCTCTCTACACCACTAATCTTGAAGCAGAAAAGAAGCACCATTTCTGAAACCAATTTTTCTCGGTTCAATATTTAAGTTTCTTTCTATTCTTCTTAATATTGTTCAGCACCATGGCGACTGGAATGTTTCACTTTGCCGGGACTGAAGAGTACAACACCGAATCCCACTTTCTTGAAGCTTGTTATCTTTGCAGAAAACCACTTGGATACAATACAGACATTTTCATGTACAGGTAATAATTAGTTTGTTACATATTTTTGCTATTTAGGTCAAATCATCCATTCGCTACTTGGAAATTTACCAAGTTTTTTGTCCAGAAAAGTAGGGTTCTTGATATTGTCGTTCATGAAAATAAACTAAAATAAAATAATTTTAAAGGGTCAGATTTTCATTAAAGTCTGTTAGGCTGTAGTATTTTTTTTCCTATTCTGATATAATCTTAACATGTTCTGTCTTATTGATAAGCTTTCTTTGTTACCTATCATATCATATATAGAATAGCGGAAAATCATGTGGATAAATTTTAGACAAATTAATGGATGAGAATGAATCTGATGTGAGGTTGGGAATTATGTGAAATTTTGCAGGGGAAACACACCATTCTGCAGCAAAGAATGCAGACAAGAACAAATAGAATTTGATGAGGCGAAGGAAAAGAGCTGGAATATGTCAAGCAGATCTATAAGAAAATCAGACTCCAACAAGAATTCTACCCCAACCAAAACCTCACGGACTGGCACTGTTGTAGTAGCTTGACTATTGACCAGCTAGTATATATATTGACTATCTTTAATTATCTGTTTGGAGGAAAAGAAAATGAAGGAATTCCCCATGTTGATCATGAGTTTGTGTCTTTGTGATCTGTAAACATGTGGAGGGGTTGGTTTGAGATCAGGCAGAGATATAAGATTTTGGGTTTTTTATTTCCCCTTTCTTTTGGGGTTGGATCGGTGTTTATAAGAGCGATCTTTTGGGAGGAAAAGGATCTGGGGGGTTGTATAATTTTGTAATGATGTTTGATCATTTTTACTTTCTGGAAAATGAAATTTTGAGGCAATATTATTCAAGTTTCTAAAAGAGACTTGATTTCATCTTTTACCTTTTGATATCCCTAAATTTTACTGGGTTTAATTATTCATTGGGTGTGTCTGTATATTTCTGGGAATGTTGATATAATTTCCCTATACAACATTTTAAAACAATGATTGATATATTCGGAATAACGCAAATTCAACCCATTTTATAAACCTTTTTTTGTTTAAAGTAGTTTTAATATTTACTATTAGAATTTTTTTCTTTTTAAAAAGTGCTTGCACATGCTATGTGATGGATCGCATCTCACTTGTTGTTGTCATGCATCGTTTTATCTCTTTATACAATTTATTTTCGTTTTCTGCGTTTTGCTTTCTAAAATGTCGTCTTTAGCTTTTCATAAAATAAAAAACCAAAAAGTGAAAGTGTAATAACGACGTGGTTCCCTTTCAAAAAAAATAAAAAAAGAAAAGAAATAATAATAATAATAATAATAATAATAATAATAATAAATGACGACATGGTTGATTTGGATTTAGATAGTAAAGTACATAATTCTTTGCTTTGAAATTGAGATGGTAATATTTGAGCGAAGATAATCATAACGCTTTAGGTCTTGAGAGTTTCTTTGGATTATTTTGTGGCATATTCGATGAGGAGATTCATTTTCTTGAGGACTTCCTTTTCTAGTTAGATGTGAGGGTGAGGCCTCTTGTAACTAACTTGGTATTTTAGCTTTTTTAGGCGTTGTATCTTAATTTGCTTTTACTTTGCCTCTCCTAATTTGTTTAGCGCCTTAAGACTTATCTTTATTTTTTCTGCTCTGCTTTCGGCCTTGTGCCCTTCTAATAAAAGTTTCTTTGAATGAAAAAAAAAAAAAAAAAAAAAAGTCAA
>NW_010358059.1:78533-130772 GCF_000414095.1 Morus notabilis | reverse complement strand
TTGTTTTTTTTTTGCCTGGGTTGGAAGTTTTTTTTTTTTTTTTTTTTTGGATTATATTTCACAAGATATGTGTAGGATAACGTATCTATCATATTTCACAAGGAGTAGGCGAAGTAGAATTACAACTCACACGATTGTCCAATTTCAAGTTCTAATTAGTATGAGCCTTACATAAGTACCATAAAAATATTAGCTGAATTAGGGATACACATGATTGTCCAAATCACTCTCTGTTTTACAAACGCTATCTATCTATCTCTCTCTCTCTATAAAAATAAGAAAAAAAAGGATATATGGTCAGGAATTATATGGTTATGAACATGAAGGACCTTATCCTCTTGTTCCTATTTTTCCATATATATATATATATATTTATATATATGTATATATATGTACATGGAAATTCACATATTAGATTGTTATCATCAATTTGGGCTATACATTCGAAAAAGAAAAAGAATCTAATGTGACAAGTCGAGTGAAAAGAACCTAATTTGAGCTGTATATATTGGTCTCGTTCGTTTTGTGAATTTGAGTTTTTAATTTGAGCTGAGATATGATATTTTTTGAAAACTTTTAACTATAGCAAGAAAAAAAGTTAGATGTGACATTTTTTTAGAACTTTTAACTGTAGAAACGTATAATTGAAAATTCGAATCGATAAAATGAACGAGATTTAGATAACTAAAGTCTAAATGTGCAAGAATAATCTTGACGGATACTTTTTAAAAATGTATATATAAAAATTTTTACATTTTACTCTTGCTCTTGATTCATAACCTTTTTAGTAAGTAATTACACTAATATATTTATCAAAAACAAAAATTAAAAATCCTTCTAGAAAATAAATTCTCCAATTTTTTCAATGTGGGGCCGGGGTGTGTGCGCAAGGAAAGACTCCAATCTCACTCTCAATACTCAATTGGGCCTCCAAAGCGAAAAGAAACTAATCGGACCTCTCTACTCAGTTTGGAGTCTCAGACTTCTCAATGTCCACTCTCTCTTTCTTGTTTTCGCATGGCTCTATGCAACAATATTCATGTGGGAATAGAATGAAATTTATGATTTAGCTTTCATGTAATTGCTCTAATAAAAATATAAATATCGTTACGGTTTATTTTAAATACTTATATGTAAATTTTATAGCGTTTGCACATTCTTTATGAAAATTTGCCATTATTTAAGGAAAAAATGGAAATTAACTCCTCAATATAACCATTTGGCCTTTCAACCTTCACGGCTCTCTCTCGCTCCTCCTATTTTCCAAGAAATTATTTTTCGATATCAGTCAATTTTCTAAAACCCACCAAAACCCCGACTCCGACGGAGATTCGCATTTTCCACCCAACCAAACACCCGCCGTCGGCTGCCCCATGTCCGCCAGTGTCCGCCGTGTGCACAGCACTTTCCAGGTACATTTCCACACCCTCAACTCCTCCCAAATCCTTCGCTCCAAAACCTTCCATTTTTTGGATCAGTTTTTGCCTCTCTCTAGTCCTACTTCCAGCTCTTTGAGCTCCGTCAATCCCAACGAGCGCCGCAAGATCGCTCTTGGGTTGTCGAAGATAATCAAATCCAACAAAGGCTATGTCTTGAAGGGATTTTCTAGAGAGTTCTGTCCAATCTTTCTTGTGAAGATAATGAAATTGTTGGAAACTCGAGAGACTGCTTTTGCATTCTTTAAACTTGCGTTTAGGGACGATTCCGATGCGGTTGTGAGGTCTTGTTGTGTCGCAGCGCATTTGCTGGCGGCGGAGAACCTCCGGTTTCTTGCCCAGGATGTGGTTTCTTGTGTAATTGCCAAAATTGGTTCTAGTAGGAGTAGAGAAATGGTGGAGCTTATGTGGGCAGGTCACTGCAAATACGAGTCAGATTTCTCTGTTCTCGATACGCTTATGCGGGGTTTTTTGAATGCGGAAATGGGATATGAGGCATTGGAGGTTTTCGCTAGGATGAGGGAGATGGGAGTGAGGCCAAGCTTGTCAGCTGTTAACTGTTTGTTTAAGTTGTTGCTTAGAATTGGTGATTATGGTAGTGTGTGGAAGTTATTCCGAGACATGGTTCGTAACGGTCCTAGACCGTGTAATTATACGTTTTGCATGTTGATTCTTGGATTTTGTCAAAAAGGGTTAATGAGAATCGGAGAAAGTTTGTTACATGTGATGCAAAAATTCCATTGTGAACGCGACGTATTCGCGTACAACATTTTGATCAATGCGAATTGCATTAGGGGGCAGACTGCCAAGGCACTAGAGTTGATGTGTTTAATGAGTGCAAGTGGTTGCAATCCAAGTATTGTTACCTTTAATACGATCTTAAACGCCTTGTGTAAGGAGGGAAATGTGGTGGAAGCAAGGAGGGTTTTTGATGGTCTATGTGAAGGTGGTATTTCTCCAAATACCATAATATACAATACCATGATGGATGGATATGTTAAGGCAAGGGATGTTGGTCAGGCAAACATGCTTTATGAAGAAATGAAGAGAAAAGGTATAACTCCTGATGGCATAACCTTCAATATCTTGCTCGCGGGCTATTACAAGTATGGAAGGGAAGAAGATGGAGACATGTTGTTAAGGGATTTATCGATTGCAGAGCATTTTTCTCATAGCTCATTTTGTGATATTTCAATTGCTGCATTGTGTTGGGCCGGTAAATTGGATGAGGCCATGAAATTGTTAGAGAGTATGCTTGAGAAGGGATTACCTCTGAGTGTGGTTTCTTTTAACTCGATAATTGCAGCTTATAGCTGGGCCGGGTTGGAAGAAAAAGCATATGAAGCCTATAAGACTATGATAGGATTCGGTTTAAGTCCATCGTCCTCCACATGTAGTTCCTTGATAATGGGCTTATCAAAGAAGGGGAAGCTAAACGAAGCCAGGGAGCTTTTGTGTAAAATGATAGAGAAGGGATTTCCTACTAACAAAGTGGCTTTCACGGTGCTTTTGGATGGGTACTTTAGGATGGGGGACTTGAATGGCGGACGAAGCCTGTGGACCGAGATGGAACAAAGAGGGATATCTCCTGATGCTGTTGCCTTCGCAGCCTTTATCAATGGACTTTGTAAAGCAGGTTTGGTGGATGAGGCAAATGAGGTGCTTTTAGAAATGACTAGGAAAGGACTGGTGCCTAACAATTTCTTATACAATTCTTTGATTCGTGGGTTTTGTAACAGTGGGAAACTGAACGAAGCATTGCAGTTAGAGAAAGAGATGAGGCAAAAGGGTCTCCTTCCAGATATCTTTACGGCCAATATGATCATTAACGGGCTTTGTAAGCAGGGAAGAATGAAGTCAGCGATCCATGCATTTATGGAGATGGATCAGAATGGATTGAAGCCAGATATCGTTACTTTTAACACTTTAATTGATGGCTATTGTAAAGTGTTTGACATGGTTTCTGCAGATCAGTTTGTGAATAAAATGTACGCGAGTGGGTGGAACCCGGATATAACAACGTATAACATATATGTCCATAGTTTCTGTAGTAAGAGGAAAATAAACCGAGCTGTGAAGATGTTGGATGAACTTGTCGGGGCAGGTGTTGTCCCAGATACAGTAACATACAATACTTTATTGAATGGTGCTTGTGGTGACATACTAGATAGGGCTTTGATTTTAACCGCAAAGCTCCTTAAGATGGCTTTTTTCCCAAATGTTGTTACAACTAATGTGTTGTTGTCTCACTTCTGCAAGCAGGGGATGCCTGAGAGGGCCCTAATGTGGGGCCAGAAGTTGAGTGATATTTCATTCGATTTTGATGAAATCACCTACAAAATAATGGCCAGAGCTTATCATAGCATTGAGGAAGATGCTGATGTTAGAAGAGAAACTTCTAGAAAAAGCCTATTTTTGGATGCCCTTATGTACATTACGTACGATTATTTTAGTAAAAACAAACTGTGTATTGAGGAAGCCCAGAATCCTCTTATGCTAATTGAAAGTAGCCATGGAGGGTCCTGAAAAAGTTGGCTAGCATCAAAATTTTTTGGAAGTTCATATGTTGAGCATCCTTTGCTAGTGAAGTTTAAGTAGCGGTAATGGGGGTTAAGTAGACAGAAGCTTGGCTTTCTGTGACAGCCCGCTTAGAACTTTGTGACTGAAACTGAAAAACACATCAGAGAGAAAGGAGAGGAAAAAGAGAAGTAAAGTTGATGCAATGAGAAGAGATGTGATGGTCTTGCAGGTTGGTTTACCTGCAGACATTAGAGGATTTGGTGGATTCAGTTGAATCTTTGTCTCTGGTATTGTACTCTCTTTCGTGGAAATTGCTCTCTTTACCAGCATATTTCCAGTGTATTTCTGAGTTCTTCATATGTCAACCAGAAGGAATAAGATACCCAGGTCCAATTGTATTCAAAGTGGTTGCTGCTAAAATTGGCTCTTCGAAAAGGCCCAAGTGGTCTTCACTTGGTGTCAGAGTTGATACCTGCAAGTCGCGATGAACTTGGCCGCAGAAAGTTCAATTCTTTAAGGTAATATTTCTCTCCTATACCTTTTTTCCTACTATAGTTATCTGGTGTTTGAATGGTGTTAAATGTCTTATTCCTTTTTTTGGTTTTTTTTTTTTTGGGCTCTCTAAATGTATTCTTCATTGTTATTGCAGGATGGAAAAACTTCAGTAGGTAACCGTACTAAGAGAAAAATTTGGATGCTGTTCTTACCATATCTATCCTCTAGCCACAAAGTTGCTTGACCAAATTGTGAGTTTGATAAATTTTTCTTTCCTTTGCATACGATTTAATTATCAATAAAGGAAGTTTTTCTTATCAAAAAGTTAAAAGTTCGGTACATTTCATTGTTTGCGAGAATGATCAACACATATGTATATGTACGTATACATTTTCATAATTCAATAAACTAGTTGGGAATTGGTGGGATGATGCTTTTGTTGATTTGTTTTGGTCATTTGTTCATATACTTTCATGTACTTTTTTACATTGTTTATATTATTTATTTTTCATAACGTGTTTATTTAATATTGACAGATAAATTAAGCGTACAAAAGCACCTCATTAAGCAAAAGAAAGAGAGGATCAAATGTTATTTGCTAGCATGGATATGCCCTTCCCTTCCAGACATATTTAATGCAGGCAAAACTTTCTGGGTGTTCCTAGCCTTAGGTTCACTAGTTAGTTTTTTGGTCTCCCTCTGTGGCTTTTTGGTTGATTAACAAATTGTAAATTTCAAAGTAAACTAGTGATCCAATGTACCCATAAGGCCATAAACCAAAGTAGTTTTCTCAACTTTTATCCGCTAAAGCACCAATGATGAAGGAGACAATTTAAACCGAGATCCTCACTTAGAAACTCTCCCCACAACTCTATATATACATAGTAAAGGCCAATAAAGGACTTGATTAATCTTGCTGGTAGCATTAACATACAATCAATTAACTTTGGCTCTCTGCATGATCATGAATCTTCTTCTACTAGCACTCTCCACCTGCTCACCTAGTTTGGCCAAATGGGACATTCGTCTTTTCCACGACTCCGCAGGCCCCAACTGACTCTGCCTTGGTTCCGGATCAGCTTGGTCATCGTCAGATGACTCGAGACTTCTGTCGGACAGATTTCCATTGTCTGAAATTTGCATAATCTGCTTCAGCATCTCAACCACCTGGCTCATTCTTGGCCTATCTTTTGCATTCTTTAACAAACAACTATCTGCCAACTTCGCGATTTTTCTTGCTGCACTGAAAGAATACTGGTTTTCAAGCCAAGGATCCATTATCGAGCCGAATTTTTTGCTGTCTGGAGGGAACTGTTTCACCCATTCCAGAAGTTTTTGCTCCGTTCTTGGGCGGTTCCTTTCCAATGACCGTCTGCCTGTAAGAATCTCGTACAACACCACGCCGAAACTCCATACATCACTCTTCACTGTGAGATGTCCCGTCTCAATGTAATCTGGAGCAGCATATCCGTATGTTCCCACAACCTGACCAAACAAGGGTTCTCATCAGCACATAATTGTTTTTCACTTGTTTCTTTTAGAGAGAGACGGGGAAAAAAAAAAAAAAAGTCTTACATAGTCAACATAAGCAATCATTACATATGCTGCAGTAATTGTGAGTCAATCACAAGTAAATTCATTATCGCTTAAGGATTGTTAAAAAACCGTAAATCTGCCATAAATGTTTTATATCAAGGAAGAAAATACTTACTGCAGTTGAAACATGAGTATTCCCAGCCACTGGCCCTTCCCTAGCAAGCCCAAAGTCCGACAGTTTTGGTCTGAAATTCTCATCCAGCAGCACATTTGAGGATTTAAAATCTCGAAATATCACCTTCACCATTAAGATAGCAAAAAAGTAGTGAACAATTATGATCAATTAGCTTGTGTTATGCGCATAAACTGATGTGAGACCGGAATCCGTATGTTGTATAAGAACCATAACTAACTGGCTGTCAGGCATCAACCCAAATCTTAAAAGCCCTGTTTTCCGAATCATCATATCATCTAAAAGAACTAACATGATAAAAATGGTAATACCATACGAGTCAATTCCATTTAAAAGTCAATTTAATTTCAATGGTGATACCAGATGAGTTCTCAATAAGATCAAATATTACCCTTCTAGCACATTCTATAAGAGGAAAACAACTCCATGCACTCAAAAGTTGACCGAATAAAAAGTTTGGACAAACAATTGAATTTATGCTCAGGAAGAAAATTGGAATGATGTTCGTGTGCGTATTTTAATAAGCTGAATACCAAATACTAATGTGTTAGCTCAAAACCTGAACTTCCAATCCTTCGTGCAAGTAAGCCAACCCTTGGGCCGCTCCAAGTATTATCTCTAATCTTGTTTTCCAAGAAAGAGCTGGATAAGCCTTGTTAAAAAGGTGATCTTCTAGACTTCTGTTTTCCATATATTCATAGACGAGTAGCCGTTGGATCCCTCTTTCGCTATCCAAGGAGCAATATCCCACGAGTTTGACAAGATTTGGGTGTTCTACGACACCGAGAAATTGCACCTCTGCCACCCATTGTTTATGACCCTATATGAGAAAAAATATTATTATAGGAAGGTTTCAAAAGAAATCTACCATGAAAATTCTCATTACACAAATACACTATTCATGACATAGATCCAAATCCAACTGAAGAAGTTTTATAGAATAATAAATGAGAACTCCAATATACTTAGGGCCCGTTTAATTCGCTGATTCAAGTTTTTAATTCGAGTTGAGATGTAACTTTATGTGAGAGCTTTTTACTGCAGCAAAAAAGTTAGATATGACTCGAATGATAAAATGAACGGGACCTTAGTCTAGCACCACACAAAAATCAAGAGTCTGGCAATTAGTAATTAATTGAAAAATAGAGAAGTTTACGCATTTCCAATGAACTACTCTTGGAAAATAGTTGAGAAACAATTTCCATAAGCCCGTGAAAAGATGGAATATACTCTCAGAAATCTAGTATACCTGCAAGCCATGACTGTCGAGCTTTTTAATGGCGACGGCGACAGGATCGCCCTTTCCATCAGCAGGCTTAATTGAACCCTTGTAAACACTCCCGAATCCTCCTTCCCCGATCTTAAGGAGCCTACTGAAATCGTGTGTTGCGTGCCTGAGATCGGAGAACGTGAACACGCGCAAATTATGCGCCTTCTCCTCGTACATTTCCGGTATTCCGCGAGGCGAATTAGCCGAGCAGGAAGACTTGATAATCCTATCATCAGCTCCTGAATACTGGGATTTGCTTTGCTCTTTCAGCTCAGGAGCTGACCTTTGTTGCCTGCTCTTGGTTTTGTCCTTGAAATAGTAGAAACACTTCATTGCTAGAATTCAAATGTAGCATCACTTTACTTCCATTGCATCAATTTTACAAACACTGTCATTAAATTTTCAATAGCTTTCGCGTCATTCATTATGTACTCCAGATGGTTATATCTGGTTAAAATTGCTAAACAAGAAAACACTAAAGTCAAAGAAAAAAAACAAAAAAAGTGGTTATTCAAATGGTCAGAGAGTTGACTGGACAACAAAGAAACCAAACAACTACGGAAATCCAAGACAGACTTTGATAGGCCTAGATGAGAAAGCCAACAGAAAGGATTAAGACTTTGATAGGCCTAGATGAGAAAGCCAAAGAACTAACAGAAAGGATTAAGAAAACCCAGATGTTGAAAAGGAAACTCCAGAGAAATGAAAAAAAACCCACACGGGAAATCACCGAAAAACTCTAAAATTGTAGAGAATACGCAATTTCAAGGAACAAGACAAAAAAACCCAGATGGGAAAACATGCAAAGCAAGAAGGGAGCAAAATACAACAGTAAAGAATCAACATAAACGAACATCGCAGAGGAAAAAAAAGAAAAGAAAGAAGAAAGAAAAGGTCTTCCAAAGAGATTACCTTTGAGAATTAATTGTCCTCTAAATACTTCTCTCTCAAAGTTGTTGAGAATACTTGAAGTAGAGATTACCCAAATCTTTAAGAATTCGTTCTGGTTTGGCAGACGGGTATTGACTGACTATGTGGTGACTGTATCACTTTTTCACGGGTTTGGGGTTTTAGAATTCAACGAATCAAATAGATAGGAACGTTTCCAAATCTATTTTCACGTAATCTGTTGTTTAAAGTTGACAGTTACGACTATTTTCTAGAAACGACAATTGCTTTTGCTTGTCCGAATAGAAGAAGAAAGTGACCTTTTTTCTCTCTGTTTTTTTTTTTTTTTTTGTAATTATTTAATGAGTTGAGGCTGTATCAAGTCCCAATGCACACACGAAATGGGGTCCATCCGGTGGAGGTTGACAATTGACATTTGACATCTGACTAGCTGAGTCATTTTTTTTCCCTCTTTATTGCTAGAGCCTAGAAGGTTGTTAACATGGGCTTGAGAAAGTATAAAAATCAGTAAAGAATTTATGGGACAAAATCACTAAAATTAAAAATTTAAGGGACAAAATAAAAGAGTTTTTAAAGAATGATTCAAGCCGAGCTAAATAGTACTAATATAAAGCGGTGCATGATGTATACAAGCGAAGTTGATTATTATTGTCAACATTCAGAGAAACATAAAATAAAATCAATCCACCTCGAATTTAATAAAAACCCAGGTATTAGCGCTTGAGATTTGAGAGTAAAACAAAAAACAAAAAAACAAGAAACATGCGCTTTGGGCCTTTGTAGGATTTTACGTTCTCAAGAAATATCACGTTAAACACTTTGTCGTGCCTTGTTGGGTATTTATAATTTTTTTAAAAAAATTTTGATAAATACTTTTTAAAAATATATGAATTTTATTCTTGCGGTCCGTTTAGTTCACTGATTTAAGTTTTTAATTTGAGTAGAGATGTGACTTTATGTGAAAGTTTTTTACTGGTAAAAAAATTAAATGTGACTGTTTCTGAGATATTTTTACTGTAGTAAAACTCAAATTTTAAACTCAAATCGGTGAAATGAACGGGACCTTGATTCATAATTTTTTTAGTCAAATAATTATACTAATAAAAAAGTATTTATCAATAATAAAATATAAAGGTCTAGATTCATACACTCTCAAAAGTAAATTCTCTATTTTTTCTTTAACTATACATCTAAATGTCAATTTAAACCACACAGTTTAAATTTTTCTGTTCAAATCAAAAAGTTCAAACGAACAAAATTCAAACTAGTGAATTAAACGAATGCTAAATTAAACTGCTTAACTCAATTCAAATGAGAAATATAATTCAAATTATATGCTTATTAAATATTAATTTAAACTACACTCATTATTAAAATTAAGTTAAACAGAACTACATCAGTAAAATAAACAGTCTTTTCTTTGAAATAGCTAGTTAAAAAATTGAGGTGTCATATGTCACGTGGTCACTTTTCCAGCGGATTAATTTATAATTGAGTCACTAATTAGCACGTATATATTTATAGCGCCACTTATCCGCCGCCGCATATCATAGCACGAGCTGGTGAATTGAATTTGAGCGGCTCAGGACCTTTCATATTTTTCATACACATCTCGACGGCTGCATGAGAGATTTTGCGTTGCTCAAGGCATTTCTAATGAAAGTTTTATCTGAATAAGGAAATTTAAAAAAAACAAAAAAAAAAAAAAAAAAAAAAAAAAGGAGAATCTTAAAATCAATTAAAAAAGTTTTTCACTGAATTGTAATGTATAGAATTCGAATCTCAGTTCCAAATAACCCTTAATAATAGTCTACCAAACTTCAAAAGTGATATCGAACCGAATGCACACCATTGATTTTTAGTTTATAAATTTGAATTGATAATTTTGTTTTTACTGTCAATAAGCGATTTATTAAAATAAATCAATCAACGATTAAATCAATAATTCAAAAAAAAGGTAAAAATTCTTAAAAAGTTACAAATTTTGTTAAAATAGATAATCCTTTTTCTTGTTACACGATTGCAGCATCCTCATACATCTGATTACCACCGTCACCAACATATATCTATTATTGATGCAATTAATAGTTTTTAGTATTTGATTAGGCCCGTAAATTTCCCCCAATTTAGTAGTTTCTTTTCCAAAATTTTATTTATGACAACTTAATCCTTGATTTTACAAAGTAAAAGTGATTTAGACCAATCAAATAGATGTTAACTTCTGACCGAAAAAATTATAATTTTTAGAGTCCGTTTGGAAGGCATACTCAAATAATGATTATTAGTTTTAACGTTTGAAATTTCAAAT
This sequence comes from Morus notabilis, assembly GCF_000414095.1. Taxonomy (NCBI): domain Eukaryota; kingdom Viridiplantae; phylum Streptophyta; class Magnoliopsida; order Rosales; family Moraceae; genus Morus; species Morus notabilis. The sequence goes on along the minus strand of NW_010358059.1, from coordinate 120,105 downwards.
TTTTTGTGAGAGAAAAATACTATAGCAGAATCAATGATTTGAGTTTGAGTATATGAAATAAACGAATCCTTAGTGGTTGTGAACCCAGGTATTAGCGCTTGAGATTTGAGAGTAAAACAAAAAACAAAAAAACAAGAAACATGCGCTTTGGGCCTTTGTAGGATTTTACGTTCTCAAGAAATATCACGTTAAACACTTTGTCGTGCCTTGTTGGGTATTTATAATTTTTTTAAAAAAATTTTGATAAATACTTTTTAAAAATATATGAATTTTATTCTTGCGGTCCGTTTAGTTCACTGATTTAAGTTTTTAATTTGAGTAGAGATGTGACTTTATGTGAAAGTTTTTTACTGGTAAAAAAATTAAATGTGACTGTTTCTGAGATATTTTTACTGTAGTAAAACTCAAATTTTAAACTCAAATCGGTGAAATGAACGGGACCTTGATTCATAATTTTTTTAGTCAAATAATTATACTAATAAAAAAGTATTTATCAATAATAAAATATAAAGGTCTAGATTCATACACTCTCAAAAGTAAATTCTCTATTTTTTCTTTAACTATACATCTAAATGTCAATTTAAACCACACAGTTTAAATTTTTCTGTTCAAATCAAAAAGTTCAAACGAACAAAATTCAAACTAGTGAATTAAACGAATGCTAAATTAAACTGCTTAACTCAATTCAAATGAGAAATATAATTCAAATTATATGCTTATTAAATATTAATTTAAACTACACTCATTATTAAAATTAAGTTAAACAGAACTACATCAGTAAAATAAACAGTCTTTTCTTTGAAATAGCTAGTTAAAAAATTGAGGTGTCATATGTCACGTGGTCACTTTTCCAGCGGATTAATTTATAATTGAGTCACTAATTAGCACGTATATATTTATAGCGCCACTTATCCGCCGCCGCATATCATAGCACGAGCTGGTGAATTGAATTTGAGCGGCTCAGGACCTTTCATATTTTTCATACACATCTCGACGGCTGCATGAGAGATTTTGCGTTGCTCAAGGCATTTCTAATGAAAGTTTTATCTACAACGTCTACAAGTTGCACAGCTAACTCAAATGTTTTATCTTATACCCTTTAAATTTTTCATTTTAGATATGATCTTTTCTCAAGCATATTATGCACGCCTTACCACAACGCTAGTAGACACACAGTTGTGCGACTAAGGAGATTGAAAAGAAACCAAAAAAAAAAAAAAAAAAAAAAAAGGAGAATTTTAAAATAAATTAAAAAAGTTTTTCACTGAATTGTAATGTATAGAATTCGAATCTCAGTTCCAAATAACCCTTAATAATAGTCTACCAAACTTCAAAAGTGATATCGAACCGAATGCACACCATTGATTTTTAGTTTATAAATTTGAATTGATAATTTTGTTTTTACTGTCAATAAGCGATTTATTAAAATAAATCAATCAACGATTAAATCAATAATTCAAAAAAAAGGTAAAAATTCTTAAAAAGTTACAAATTTTGTTAAAATAGATAATCCTTTTTCTTGTTACACGATTGCAGCATCCTCATACATCTGATTACCACCGTCACCAACATATATCTATTATTGATGCAATTAATAGTTTTTAGTATTTGATTAGGCCCGTAAATTTCCCCCAATTTAGTAGTTTCTTTTCCAAAATTTTATTTATGACAACTTAATCCTTGATTTTACAAAGTAAAAGTGATTTAGACCAATCAAATAGATGTTAACTTCTGACCGAAAAAATTATAATTTTTAGAGTCCGTTTGGAAGACATACTCAAATAATGATTATTAGTTTTAACGTTTGAAATTTCAAATTTTTTGTGAGAGAAAAATACTATAGCATAATCAATGATTTGAGTTTGAGTATATGAAATAAACGAATCCTTAGTGGTTGTGACTTGTTAATTTCTCGTAGTTTTATGTATGCTAGAATTTGACCAGTAATTATTTGAGTGTACGCACCTTAGGGCTGCATGAGAAGTTAGATATACTGAAAAAAAAAAAAAAAATCAATTGTGAAGGAGTAAGGCATAGAGCCAAGAAAATGGCAAAATAATCTTTTTGACATTAAAGTGTGGATAAAATGGTCATTTTGACCTTAGGCTGTATTCTTATGTTTTGGACCACAGTGTGGACTATTTTAAGGTTAGAATAAGAAAGCAAAAATTTGGTCAATTGAGTATGGTTTGTCTACCATGAGTCCGGTTACCTATGGTTATCCACTAGGTTACCAATTAAAGACGGAGCCTAATTTAGAACTTAGTGAACTCTCACTCCTTATCAACATTTCAAGCCCAACAAATATAGGCCCATGCTTTTTTTCGTGAGCCAATCAGGTCAAAGATTAACACCGTAAGGCCGTCTATTTAAGGAGATTAATCTTTCGCCAACCGACAATTAAGGTAGATAATTAGCTAGAAATTAATTTATATTAAGTTCATTAGTCATTATCACATGATTAGTAAACTCTTAATCAGTAGTGAATTAATTAATTAATTAAAAATCCCATAATTAATTAAGGATAAATTAACATTCTAATTAACAATTAATTAGAGAATACTTTTTAATTAAGTATTGATTAATTAAGATGGTTTATAGTAATTAAATTAATTAAGAATTACTTTTTAATTAATTATTGATTAATGAGAAAATGATTGTAATTAGTTTTTAAGTAATTAATCTGGTCAAGCGATTAAAATTCATAATTAACTAATGGTTAATCATAGACGAAAACATTAAATTATTATTTAATCATTAATTAAAGATAAAAATATTAATTTATTTGAAATGAATAACTAATTAATGATTCAATTAGCAGTTAACCAATTAATTTAAAAAGGTTATTTGACAATGATTAATACTAATTTGGCACTGCACTTTTTGACATCTCTCTCCTTATTTGCCCGCTCAAATTTTTTTATTGTCATTTCTCCACAGTTTTTCTAAGAAAATTTCAATCATTCCTTGAGTTTTGATTTTTAAGTATATTTTTATTCCTAATTTAAATCTAAAATAAACCAAAAGCCAACTATACTACTGTATAAATTTACAAGTTTGTTGACTTTAAACTTTAAGTATTAAATTTAACATTATAAACATTGGATTTCAAAGTATGTTGTTTTCCATCTAAGGATTTTACCTTTTCTTTTCCTCGAAGTCCAGAATACAACAATAATAATGTATGATTATAATAAATACAATAGGAAATGTTCAACCTTATAACTATAATACTATACTATAAACTATAATAAATATAATTAATAAAATTGATATTAATTTTTATTAATTTAATCAATTAGTATGCTTTCTTAGTTATGATTAAAAATTTAAAGATTTAAGTTGAGAAAACTATTATTCAACTATATTAATGAGAGAGCTTCCTTTTTTTTTCCCCCAAAATATTAACATACCAACAAGCTACGTGGTAAAAATAAGTTCTGGTGTCGTTCACTTCGCGGATTTAAGTTTTCAATTCGAATTAAGATGTGATATTTTTTTAGAGCTTTTTACTGTAGTAAAAAAAATTAAATGTGACATTTTTTAAAAATTTTTTACTGTAAGAACTTAATATTGAAAATTCGAATCGGTTAAATAAACAAATTGTATAACTTTTGATGGCTCAGTGGAATTCATTTCGATGCTTTTGTATGAGTGTATGACACATATAATCAACAATAAAAACCGTTCTTTCTTATTAAAAAACATTACTAGAACAGGAATGCGTCCTTAACAAGTAAGAATTGTACTTTTCAAAAAGTGTTAAAACATTACTGTTACTTTTCAAAGTGTGCTTTATCACTACTATTACTTTTCAAAACGTTGCTTCACCACTACTATTACTTTCTTAACAAGTAAGAATTGTACATCTCGCCCAATTAAAATTTGCAAAATCTAATTACAATGTGAGGTATGAGATATAGTTATACTCTAATTGGGAAATTATATTAGAATGGTTTACTATTCATAAATTAACGTCAACAAATCATAGATTAATGAACCTTTTAAATACCTTATCTTATCCTTCAAAATCATTTACCTCCTCCTAAATAATTTATCACTCTCATTCTCACTCTTAAAAACCATCATCATCTCCGCCCCCATCCCTGTTTAAAGAGATGTGAGCGCAGAGTCAGAGATTTTCCATTAAGAGTGTTCCCTATATCTGCCCTATTACCTATCAAATATAATTAAATATTTTCCGAAGGTTCCAACTTCCCAACATTCCCCCGTGAGCTCGGACACTAGAGCAACCACTACCCCCTCGAAGCGTAAGTTTGCCGATGACATTCATCTTTCATTTCATATTAATCAATTTAATAGTTTCTCTTGGCTTTTTTCAAAATAGAACAATGCATAAATATTGTTTTGGTGTTATTTTATTTTATTCTATAATCAGGGGAATTCAAGTAGCTAATACAGTAATGTCTTCTTTTTATTTATTTTTTTATCTTTTCCTTCATGAGTATAGCCCCAGGTGATGCATTGGTTCGCTTTTCAGTTTGGCTCATTAAGTCCCGGTTTCGTGAATGGGAATGCAGGTAATGTTACGTTCTTCATACACTTGCTGTTTATTTTTCATGAACTCAACATTTTATTTTTATATTATATTATATCTCTGAAAATTGTGGGATTTTGTTTCGGTTGTTCCAAATCCCACTATGCATGAAAAATTGCACGACTTATGGTGAAGTTCCAATTTCAAAATCTGAAAAATTGCATCAGCAGTCTGCTCCTTCTCTGGCCGTCGATGCTTCGAAACATGAAGTTGAAAGTGTGGGGGGTGTTGGTGGTGGGGGAAGCACAGAAAACTTGGGTGGTTCTGGGGTTTCAGTTCCACCAGTTTCTAAAGAAAAACCTCAATTTAAAGAGTACCGCTGCAAGAGGGAAGAAGAAAAGAAAAGAATATCTTCAGAAGCGCAAGTTTGCTGGTACAACATCTGATCTCTATATGGCATATAAGGGCCCTGAATGGTGAAGTTCCAATTTCAAAATCTGAAAAATTGCATCAGCAGTCTGCTCCTTCTCTGGCCGTCGATGCTTCGAAACATGAAGTTGAAAGTGTGGGGGGTGTTGGTGGTGGGGGAAGCACAGAAAACTTGGGTGGTTCTGGGGTTTCAGTTCCACCAGTTTCTAAAGAAAAACCTTTTCCAGAATTGAGCAGGTCAAAGAGTACCGCTGCAAGAGGGAAGAAGAAAAGAAAAGAATATCTTCAGAAGGCAGATGCTGCTGGTACAACATCTGATCTCTATATGGCATATAAGGGCCCTGGAGAAAAGAAGGAAACCACCGTGGCTTCTGAAGTCACTGAAAGCACTTTTAGTAATATAAAGGTACCTCCTGATGAAGCAGTTGAAGAGGATGCTGTCGTTGAAAAAGATGCGGGGGTTAAAGCTGAGCCAGATGATTGGGAAGACGCTGCTGACATCTCTAAGCCAAAGTTGGAAGCCTCAGATGAGGAACAGGACCATGGTGGTGTGATGTTTTCTGAGAAGGATGGAAATGGAAATTCAGTCAAAAAGTATTCCAGAGATTTTCTCCTGAAATTTGCTGAGCAGTTTACTGTTGTTCCAGAGGAAATCACTGCTGATGTAGCTGAGGTCTTGATGAGTCCTAATGCCAATGCGTCTCATGTTGTTGATCGCAATTCATTCCAGACTCCAGGAAGAATTATTGATAGGCCAGGAGGTGGACCTCGACTCGACCGTCGTAACAGTGGAATGATGGAGCACAAGGGTTTGATTCCTTCTCCACAGACGATGCACAAAACTGAGAATGAAGTGGGTAAAGTAGCAGATGAGGAGGAGGCGAAGCAAAGACAGCTGAAACGCATATTAAACAAGCTAACTCCGCAGAACTTCGAAAGACTTTTTGAGCGAGTCAAAGCTGTTAAGATTGACAATGCCGGGACACTTCGTGGTGTCACTGCACAGATCTTTGACAAAGCTCTTATGGAGCCCACTTTCTGTGAGATGTACGCTAACATTTGCTATCATCTTTCTGGAGAGTTGCCTGGTTTTAACGAAGAGAATGAGAAGATCACTTTCAAGAGATTACTAATCAATAAATGCCAGGAGGAATTTGAGAGAGGAGAAAGAGAGCAAGAGGAAGCCTACAAGGCTGATGAGGTAAAACAATCCCAAGTGGAAAGAGAAGAAAAAGGAATGGAGGCAAGAAGACGGATGCTGGGTAACATCAGGCTGATCGGGGAGCTGTACAAGAAGAAAATGCTGACGGAGAGAATAATGCACGAGTGCATACAAAAACTGTTAGCTGCTCAAGGTCAACATCAAACTCCTGATGAGGAGGATGTTGAAGCTTTATGCATACTAATGAGCACGATAGGGGAGATTATAGACCATCCAATAGCCAAGGAGCATATGGATGCATATTTTGAAGGGATGAAAAATTTGTCAAACAACATGAATCTATCATCTAGGGTTAGATTCATGTTGAAGGATGCAATTGATCTCAGAAAGAATAAATGGCAGCAAAGGAGGAAAGTAGAAGAGCCAAAGAAGATTGAAAAGAAACTTAAAAAAAAAAAAAAACAGGAGAATCTAGGATGAACCATTAGTGGTTTTTTATTTTTCGGTCCTTGGATCTGTTTATTATAGTTCTGAAAATGTTTATTATAGTTCTATGCGTGTTAAAATTTGACCAGTCATTATTTGAGTGTACGGTCAGCTCAGGATCTGCATGAGAAGTTAGGTATACTGAAAAAAAAAAATAATAATAATAATTCAAGCGTGAAGGAGTAAGGCTTAGAGCCAAGAAAATGGCAAAATCATCTTTTTGACATTAAAGTGTGGATAAAATGGTGATTTTGACCTTAGGCTGTATTCTTATGTTTTGACATTAAATTTGGTCTATTGAGTATGGTTTGTCTATGATGAGTTCGGTTATCAATGGTTATTCACTAGATTACCAACGAAAGACCAAACCTAATTTAGACCTTAGTAAACTCACATCCCTTGTGGACGTTTCAAGCCCAATAAATAGAGGCCTATACTTTTTTTCATGAGCCGAAAATTAACACCGTAAGCCGTCTATTTAAGGAGATTAATCTTTTACCAACCCACAATTAAGATAGATAATTACCTAGAAATTAATTTATATTTAGTTCATTAGTCATTAGCACGCGATTAATAAACTCTTAGTCACTTTAGTAGTTAATTAATTAATTAAAAACCCCATAATTAATTAAGGATAAATTAACAGCCTAATCAATAATTAATTAGATATTAATTTTTATTTAAGTATTGATTAATTAAGATGGTTTATATAATTAAATTAATTAAGAATTATTTTTTTATTAATTGTTGATTAATGTGAAAATGAGTAGTAATTAGTTTTTGAGTAATTAATCTTGTTAAGTGATTAAAATTCATAATTAACTAATGGTTAATCAAAGATGAAAACATTCAATTATTATTTAATTATTATTTAAAGATAAAAAATATTAATTTATTTGAAATTAATAACTATTTAATTATTTAATTACCAGTTAACCATTTAATCTAAACAGGTTATTTGACAATGATTAATACGAATTTGGCACTACAATTTTTGACATCTCTCTCCTTATTTGCCCCCTCAAATTTTTTTATTGTCCTTTCTCCACAGTTTTTCTAAGAAAATTTCAGTCATTCCTTTTGTTTTGATTTTTTAAGTATATTTTTATTTCAAACTTAAATCTAAAATAAACCAAAAGCAAACTACACTACTATATATATTTACAAGTTTGTTGACTTTAAACTTTAAGTATTAAATTTAACATTATAATTCTAAAAATTATTAACTTTATTACATGCTTAAGTCATTTAGAGTAAAATGAATAAAATATTATAAACAAATGTAAGAAATTATTACATTATAATTTTAGTTCAAAATTTGTTAAGTCGCTCTCCAAAAAAAAAAAAAAACAAATCCTAACCCCATCATTGGACACTTTATATGTTCCTTTCAGAACAGGGTCAAATATGAGATTCTAAAAAAAAAAAAAGTGAACTGTGAATGTTGACAGTATATTTTTTCTATAAACATTGGATTTCAGAGTATGCTTGTTTTTCATCTAAGGATTTTACCTTTTCTTTTCCTCAAAGTCCAGAATACAACAATAATAATATATGATTATAATAAATACAATAGGAAATGTTCAACCTTATAACTATAATACTATACTATAAACTATAATAAATATAATTAATAAAATCGATACTAATTTTTATTAATTTAATCAATTAGTATGCTTTCTTAGTTATGATTAAAAATTTAAAGATTTTTAACAAAATCTATATTTTCCCTTCAAGTATGAATATTACCATTCTAGTTTTATGAAAAAACCATTTTCTTCCCATCTCATTTTATTTCTCTACATTTATTCTCATAAATTTTTATCAAAACCATTGCTTGCTTAAAGCTTTTGGGCTTCCATAGTTAAAATTAACTCATTTTTCTGGTTAAATTTTGTAAAAAATATTAGAAACAAGTGCCATTTTAGGGGGAAAAAAACTTTGTGATGATTGTTTTAGTTGAAAATAACTAACAAATATTTCATGTTTTTATTTTATTTTAGTTCCAGAGATTTAGGGACATATCACGTATATGTGTTTTGTTTCACTAATGGAAGTTGGAAAACTATATATTTATGAGAGAACTTGCCTTTTTTTCCCATTTAGAAGATCTTACCAAAATATTAACATACCAACAAGCTACGTGGCAAAAACAAGTTGTATAACTTTTGATGGCTCAGTGGAATTCATTTCGATGCTTTTGTATGAGTGTATGACACATATAATCAACAATAAAAACCGTTATTTCTTATTAAAAAACATTACTAGAACTGGAATGCGTCCTTAATCAAGGATGTGGTTGTAGAAATTAATTTATTATTATTATTATTATTTTTGTTGTAAATGAGCAAAATATTAGAGAGCTTATAACTTATGATAATTTGTTGATTCATGGTTTATATTAAATTTAAATAATTAGCAATAATTCAACTATACTTGCTAGTAGTTCTTAATATATATAATAAAACTATAAAATTTTAGAGTCAACACTTTGGACACATTTAAAGAAAATTAATTTAGTGGCATGATTAGTTAAAAAGTTTATTTTTAATGTCATATTTGTGAAAACAATATTTTAGATGTCATATTTGAAAAAAGTTAATTTAGCTGCACAACTGGTTAAAAAAATTATTTTTAGGGTAAAATGTGTGAAAATAATGAGTGCGTTTGGAATTAGTTTTAAAATGATTTATTTTCAATAAAAAGTAAAAATGAGATTGTTTTGAGAATCACTCTGGGACCGATTCTGAAATTTTGTTTGGTTAGTTTTTTAAGAGATTGTTTTGAGTATAATAAAAAAGTGAAATCGTGTTTATTAATTAATATATTATAATATTGTTGATAAGTACTAAAAAATGAAAACAGAAAAATAAAAACAACTTTAAACCGTTTTCTAATTCTTTCACAAAACTATTTTCACTGTTTTCGTTTTCAAAACATTTACTATCCAAACGTCGATTCATTTTCATTTTCATTTTCATTTTTGCTTCTCAAAAAACATGAAAACCGTTTTCAAAAAATAATTCACGCACAATATTTTAGAGGATTGTAAAAAAGTATTTAAATAGTAACATGTTTAAGGAGATAGAAAAATAAATTAATGAGATAATTAAGAATATATTTCTTAAAAAAAAACCTCAAGTGAGCAAGTAAGCAACTAAACAAGTGCAAAAACAAAAACAAGAGGCATCCTCTCTTCTATAATACTTAACAAATTAGATTATAGATTTGAGATTTTATATAGTATTTCCCACAAAATCAGTCCTATATGTCAAATCATAATTTAACATTTAAGACAACTTTTGTAACTCAAAAAGTGCTTCACCACTACTATTACTTTCTTAACAAGTAAGAATTGTACATCTCGCCCAATTAAAATTTGCAAAATCTAATTACACCATGAGGTATGAGATATAGTTATACTCTAATTGAGAAATTATATCAGAATGGTTCACTATTCATAAATTAACGTCAACAAATCATAAATTTGGTATCTATTCCCGTTCTCATCCCTTATTATTATTTTTTATCCCTGTTTTATTCGGTGTAAATATTCTTATCCTCATGAAAAATATTATCATCCCTATTTCCCTGCTACTTTTTTGACCAAAAAAAAAAACAACCAAAACACCGTAGGATTCTCTTTCTTTTTTCATTTATTTTATTTTCTTTTTTTTTTTTTCAATTTTTCCTCTAATTTTTTTAATTTATTTTCTTGTCCTTTTGGGATTCCATTGTTTGAGTTCGGTTAGTGACACAGCAAGAAAAGCTCATGTAATACACGTTAATTCTTTTCAGGCCACGTGTACAACAAGATTTATTTTTCAATAATTAATATAATAATAGTCCTAATCCTAATAAATTGCTTAAAACAAAACCTCACGAACTTGAAAAAAGAAAAAGAAGTCCTAATAGCATTCTAATTGCAATTAGCAAGTAAATGATAATAAGAGTAAATTTTATGAATAGTCCCTAAACTCTTTAAAAAGTAACAATTTAATTCTCAAACTTTTTTTTTATGAAGTAAACCTCAAACTCTTTAAAAGGTGCAATATAGTCCATGCAATTAATTTCCGTCCAAAATATAACGGCACAATGCATTTCTTGCTACGTGACCTATATGTTAGGGGTATATGCGTAAAATCACATGTTTGGGCACATTCTCTCTCTCTCCAGATTCTAGAGAGAGAAGCTGATGCTGATATGGATATCGGTTCAATCTAAAGCTTCGATCTTCTAATGGCGTAATATTAAGCAAAAATAATAATAAAAAAAGAAATTTCCGTCTTTGTTTTCTGTCCATTCTTCTCTGAAGATGGCTTTATTCGACGACGGCGAAGAGCTTCAAAATCCTTCAATGGTGCTCGACGCTTTGTTCTGCGAAGAAGAGGGACTGGGGGAGGATTTGGGGGAAAACGAAGAGAACGAGATTGCAAAGAAGCCCCAGGCTTTGGTCCTGCTTGAGAACGACCTGTTTTGGGAAGAGGAGCGGACCTAGTTTGATTTCAATTGCGGTGATCTGAGCTCCGACGACTCTCTAATGGCGGCTCGGCTCGGAAGGAGGCTGTCCACTGGATTTTCACCGTCAAGGCACATTATGGCTTCTCTGCTCTGACGACTATTCTCGCGGTGAACTACTACGACAGATTCATCTCAAGCCTCCAGTTCCAGAGGGACAAGGCGTGGATGAGTCAACTGACGGCCGTCGCTTGTCTCTCACTACAGGCTCGTCTTTCGTCAAAGGCCAAGTGAGATATTCTCTGACTCTTATTATGGTGGCGAAGGAGAGGTTGTCATCGAGGATTCTGGTGAGTTTGAAGTCGCCATTGGTGAGTTCTAGAGCTTCTCCTTCGTCCATAAGATGAACTCTGCATAGTGGGATTTGGAGTAAAGTTTCATGTTTGATGTTTTTGGGTTGTACTTCTAACGTTGATGATGATGGTGAGGATTTCATGGCTGGCTGAAGCACCCCATTATTGGGGGTGGTGTCCTTAGAGAGAGAGAGAGAGAGTAATGTAACAGTTACATGGGTATTTTGTCTTTCCAGCTAATTAAAAGAAGGGCTCACGTGAGTAAGAAATTGACTGTACCGTTATATTTTGGACGGAAATTAACGACATGGATTATATTGCACTCTTTTAAAGAATTTAAGGTTCGTTTCGTAAAAAAAAAAATTTAAAGATCAAATTATTACTGTTTAAAGATTGAGAAGCATCCGTATAATTTACTCTAATAATAAATAAACTAAGAGAGAGAGAGAGAGAGAGGGGTAATAATGATAGCAAAATAGCAATAGCTCCACTAAAAAGAAAGCCACGCAAACTCACAAGAGAGATTAGAAGAGAAAGAAAGACCCATTCGATTTGGATTTCTTATCTCCTAAAAAGCCTACCCTTTTAACCACCTTACTGGTCAGTTTGTTACCACAATAACAATTTACATTTTACAAATTACAAATTACAAATTACAAATTACAAATTACGATTACGATTACGATTACGATTACGATTACGATTACGATTACAATACTCTCTCTTTCTTATACACACACACACACTCTCTCCCTCTCTAAAAAAACCCCATTTTTTGCTTTCTGTCTTTGTTATTCTCTCTCTCTCTCTCTCTCTCTCTCTCTCTCTCTCTCTCTTCTTCTTTCTCTCTGCTTTGTCATGGTTCGCCAATAAAACCCTAATTCCTATCGTTCTCTGTTCACTCTCACTCGACAGGTTTTTCCTTTACACTTTCTCTCGCTAAGGGAACCCTAATGTGTGTTTTGAGATTATTATCTGTGTTTTCTGTTCGTGTTCGTCTTGTTGTTGTTGTGTTTTTTTATTTGATTCGAGTGTTGTGGATCTGCGGTGTTGTTTGGTCGCAGAGAAATTTTGAAAGAGAAAATTAGAGGAATCAAGGGTTGGGATATATGTCCTTCAATCAATCAAGGTCCGATAAGAGCGAGACCCAGTATCGGAAATCGGGGCGATCCTTGAGCTCCAATCAGCCGCGGGGCTCCTCAGGCGCTTACGGTAAGGGAAGCGGCGGGCCCGCCCCTTCACCGTCGATTTCGTATAATCGCAGGTAAACCCCAAAAAATAAAAAAAGTAGATAAATTTTTGCTGCCTTTAGGGTTTGATTCTGATTTTTCTTGCCAATCGAATTGCTTTCGATTGTGATATGAGGGTTTGTTTTTTTAATGTTCGACTTGCACTTTCGTTGTGTGAAATTTGGGTTTTTGCATTTATTAGGTTTTTGATTTTCGTTATCTGTTGGTTTGGATTATTGCTTTTCAGTTTTAAGAAGTCTAATAACAATGCACAAGGAGGGCAATCTAGGGCAAGTGTGCCCACTGTAAATTCTTCTGATAGTAATGCTTCTACACCTCGTGGCACCCCAAATGGTGCCCATATACAGCCCCAATTACAAGGTATGAATTTTTTATTTTTATTTTTTTTAAATGGTGTTCGTTTCTTTTGCTTTCTTATACTCGTATCATGTAAAAGCAGAAAGCTTCGGTGTTATATAAACAATGTCCGAGAAATTGGCGGAGAATAAATGGTCATTTGTGTACTGGTTCTTGCACACTTTGCTTGATTTTTATTTTATAGATTTCTATTTTTCTTTTCTCAATCTTAGGAGCATCTGATGCACCGGCTACAGGCTCAGCTGCCAAGCAAACTGAGCCATTGGCAGCTCAAAGAAGCTCCCGAGGTGTTCCGAAGGCTCCAACTTCTCAACATGCCCCCGTGAGCTCGGACACTAGAGCAACCACTACCCCCACGAAGCGTAAGTTTGCCGATGACATTCATCTTTCATGTCATATTAATCAATTTAGTTTCTCTTGGCTTTTTTCAAAATAGAACAATGCATAAATATTGTTTTGTGTTATTTTATTTTATTCTATAATAAGGGGAATTCAAGTAGCTAATATAGTAATGTCTTCTTTTTTTATTTTTATTTTTATTTTTTCCTTCATGAGTATAGCCCCAGGTGATGCATCTAAGGGGTATGCTTTTCAGTTTGGCTCATTAAGTCCCGGTTTCGTGAATGGGATGCAGGTAATGTTACGTTCTTCATACACTTGCTGTTTATTTTTCATGAACTCAACATTTTATTTTATATTATATTTTATCTCTGAAAATTGTGGGATGTTGTTTCGGTTGTGGTTATAGATTCCTGCTCGCACAAGCTCTGCTCCCCCAAATTTGGACGAGCAGAAACGTGACCAGGTTTGCTTGTTTCCCATTTCTCTTATATGGCCGTTTATTTGACAACCGAAAGTTTTCCTAAATAATTATCTGATTTATGTGCTTGCAGGCACGTCATGAATCTTTCAGAGCTGCGCCCACATTTCCAATCCCTTCTGTACCCAAGCAGCAGTTACCTAGAAAGGATCCTAGTGCTGTCGATCAGTCTAGTACTCCTGAGGCACACCCAGTGCCCAAGGTTAAGAAGGACGTGCAAGTTTCACCTGCACCTCCATCCAGCCAAACTCAAAAGCCTTCTGGTCTTCCAATGACTGGGATTTCGATGCCAGTTCCATTTCACCAGTCCCCAGTTTCCATGCCATTTGGTGGCCCCAACCAACAGATACAATCTCAGGGGCTGACAGCAAATTCGCTTCAAATGCCTATGCCTTTGCCTTTATCGATAGGAAGTGCACCTCCAGTGCAGCAGCCCGTTTTCATCCCTAGTCTCCAACCTCACCCAATGCAGCATCAGGGAATCATCCATCAGGGTCAGAACATAAGTTTCACAACTCAGATGGCTCAACTGGCCCCTCAGTTAGGCAACTTAGGTATTGGCATGACATCACAATACCCTCAGCAGCAGGGAGGAAAATTTAGTGGTCCTCCTCGTAAAACTACTCCTGTCAAGATTATTAATCCAAAGACACATGAAGAAGTAAGATTTGACATGAGGCCTCAATCCAATGTTCCTCCTCAATCTCAGCCTATTCCATCATTTGCAACGTCTCATCCTATGAACTATTATACAGGTCCTTATAATGCTAATAATCTGTACTATCAAACTCCTGGTTCTCTTCCTTTAACTAGCGGACAGATGGCACCCAATACTCAAGCACCAAGATTTAACTATCCCAGTAGCCAGGGTCCACAGAATGTAACTGTTGTGAATCCATCAGCTCTCAATTCTTTGGCTGTTAGTAAGTCTGGCACCCATATGCATGGTATTTTGGAATCGCCTAACAGAGAACAGGCACGTGATACACAGCCTTTGGTCTCATCTGTGCCATCTGGAACTACGCATGTGACTGTAAAGCCAGCTACCGGATCTGTTGGAGAGAACTTGGAGTCATTGGCAAATAATTCTAGTGTAGTTGAAAAAGGTGAATTGCCAAAGTCTTCAGGGCCATTGGGAGAAGCGAGCTTATCCCATTCATCAGCGGCAGATGCTGAGACTTGTACAGATCGATCTTTACAGAAACTAAAATCTGGTGGTGACTCAATGGTGGTCGAGTCATTAGTGGTGACCGATCGAGCTGCGGGCACAGTTGCTGCTGTTTCTGTTGAAGGTCAGGTATCCATTTCTTTCCCCGCTTCTTCCACAGCTCCATCTGAGTCTGTGCCAGCTACGGTGAGTGCTGAATCCAGAAGAAAGGAAACTCTTAGTAGGTCAAACTCAATGAAAGATCAACAGAAGAAACCTGTAAAAAAAGGATTTTCCCAGTCACAGCACCAGGTAAAGTGGTCAGATCAAATTTTTTTCCTCCTTCCTGTCTTTCCCAGAATATAGTATTTCAATTCATGATCTAGTCTCTTACCTTTTGTTGCTGTGTATTTTTAATCCTAATTAACAGGTTGGCGGCCCATCTATCCCTATGTCGACTCAGCCTTCTGAGCAGGGACTGTCTTCGGAAAGTGTTGCTTCAGAATCTGTGGAATCTAATTCAGCTGTTACTCCTCAGGTGACCGACAAAGATGTGCCAGAAGCAACTGAGGAGTCACTGTCAGCCACCAGGGTTGCCACTACTGATACTTGCAGTGTAAAGGTCGAGAAAAGTGCAGAAAGCAGTCCAAGTATTTCCTCTGAAATTTCTGGTGCAGAGACTGCTCCCGACACTTTAGGCTCTGTTCTTCATAATGGGCTTGATGGTTCTTCTGTTCATGACAAACAAGTAAAACATGACTCTGTGGTAACAGAAGAACAAGGTGGAAATAGATTGTCTGAAGAGCCTAAACAGGATGCCAACAGTTCTGAGGTTTCTTCGGAACTTAACTCCTTACTGTCTGTTGAGGTTGATAAACAACCTGGTCAGGAATTTGTACGAGAAGAAGTGGCTACAAGCAGTGTCATTCTACCATTAGACACTGTAAGAGGAATGGATGAACCAGGGATACACGACACAGAACATGAGAGTGTGGGTGATAAAGTTGTTGAAGGTTCTTATGAGAAGTCGGCTGGTATGAATGCCTCTTTGAGCAGAGGTGATAGCACGACTTATGGTGAAGTTCCAATTTCAAAATCTGAAAAATTGCATCAGCAGTCTGCTCTGGGAATGCAGGTAATGTTACGTTCTTCATACACTTGCTGTTTATTTTTCATGAACTCAACATTTTATTTTTATATTATATTATATCTCTGAAAATTGTGGGATTTTGTTTCGGTTGTTCCAAATCCCACTATGCATGAAAAATTGCACGACTTATGGTGAAGTTCCAATTTCAAAATCTGAAAAATTGCATCAGCAGTCTGCTCCTTCTCTGGCCGTCGATGCTTCGAAACATGAAGTTGAAAGTGTGGGGGGTGTTGGTGGTGGGGGAAGCACAGAAAACTTGGGTGGTTCTGGGGTTTCAGTTCCACCAGTTTCTAAAGAAAAACCTCAATTTAAAGAGTACCGCTGCAAGAGGGAAGAAGAAAAGAAAAGAATATCTTCAGAAGCGCAAGTTTGCTGGTACAACATCTGATCTCTATATGGCATATAAGGGCCCTGAAGAAAAGAAGGAAACCACCGTGGCTTCTGAAGTCACTGAAAGCACTTTTAGTAATATAAAGGTACCTCCTGATGAAGCAGTTGAAGAGGATGCTGTCGTTGAAAAAGATGCGGGGGTTAAAGCTGAGCCAGATGATTGGGAAGACGCTGCTGACATCTCTAAGCCAAAGTTGGAAGCCTCAGATGAGGAACAGGACCATGGTGGTGTGATGTTTTCTGAGAAGGATGGAAATGGAAATTCAGTCAAAAAGTATTCCAGAGATTTTCTCCTGAAATTTGCTGAGCAGTTTACTGTTGTTCCAGAGGAAATCACTGCTGATGTAGCTGAGGTCTTGATGAGTCACTTGGGTGGTTCTGGGGTTTCAGTTCCACCAGTTTCTAAAGAAAAACCTTTTCCAGAATTGAGCAGGTCAAAGAGTACCGCTGCAAGAGGGAAGAAGAAAAGAAAAGAATATCTTCAGAAGGCAGATGCTGCTGGTACAACATCTGATCTCTATATGGCATATAAGGGCCCTGGAGAAAAGAAGGAAACCACCGTGGCTTCTGAAGTCACTGAAAGCACTTTTAGTAATATAAAGGTACCTCCTGATGAAGCAGTTGAAGAGGATGCTGTCGTTGAAAAAGATGCGGGGGTTAAAGCTGAGCCAGATGATTGGGAAGACGCTGCTGACATCTCTAAGCCAAAGTTGGAAGCCTCAGATGAGGAACAGGACCATGGTGGTGTGATGTTTTCTGAGAAGGATGGAAATGGAAATTCAGTCAAAAAGTATTCCAGAGATTTTCTCCTGAAATTTGCTGAGCAGTTTACTGTTGTTCCAGAGGATTTTGAAATCACTGCTGATATAGCTGAGGTCTTGATGAGTTCTAATGCCAATGCGTCTCATGTTGTTGATCGCAATTCATTCCAGACTCCAGGAAGAATTATTGATAGGCCAGGAGGTGGACCTCGACTCGACCGTCGTAACAGTGGAATGATGGAGGACGACAGATGGAGTAAACTGCCAAGCCCGTTTGGTCCAGGACGTGCTGACCCGCGGCTGGATTTAGCTTATGGAGCAAGTTCTGGTTTTCGACCTGGCCAGGGAGGAAATTTCGGTGTCTTGAGGAATCCCCGAGCGCAAGCACCTATGCAGTATGTTGGAGGAATCCTGTCTGGTCCTATGCAGTCCTTAGGGTCTCAGGGAGGGATGCAAAGAAATAATGCTGCTGATGCTGATAGGTGGCAGCGTGCTACTAACTTTCAGCACAAGGGTTTGATTCCTTCTCCACAGACTCAGTTACTGATGATGCACAAAACTGAGAAGAGGTATGAAGTGGGTAAAGTAGCAGATGAGGAGGAGGCGAAGCAAAGACAGCTGAAAGGCATATTAAACAAGCTAACTCCACAGAACTTTGAAAAACTTTTTGAGCAAGTCAAAGCTGTTAATATTGACAATGCTGGGACACTTCGTGGTGTCATTGCACAGATTTTTGACAAAGCTCTTACGGAGCCCACTTTCTGTGAGATGTACGCTAACTTTTGCTATCATCTTTCTGGAGGGTTGCCTGATTTTAACGAAGAGAATGAGAAGATCACTTTCAAGAGATTACTTCTCAATAAATGCCAGGAGGAATTTGAGAGAGGAGAAAGAGAGCAAGAGGAAGCCTACAAGGCTGATGAGGAGGGTGAGGTAAAACAATCTGAAGTGGAAAGAGAAGAAAAAAGAATTAAGGCAAGAAGACGGATGCTGGGTAATATCAGGCTGATCGGGGAGCTGTACAAGAAGAAAATGCTGACGGAGAGAATAATGCACGAGTGCATAAAAAAACTGTTAGGTCAAGGTCAACATCAAACTCCTGATGAGGAGGATGTTGAAGCTTTATGCAAACTAATGAGCACAATAGGGGAGATTATAGACCATCCAATAGCCAAGGAGCATATGGATGCATATTTTGAAGGGATGAAAAATTTGTCAAACAACATGAATCTATCATCTAGGGTTAGATTCATGTTGAAGGATGCAATTGATCTCAGAAAGAATAAATGGCAGCAAAGGAGGAAAGTAGAAGGGCCAAAGAAGATTGAGGAAGTGCACAGAGATGCTGCTCAGGAACGGCAGGCACAAACAAGTAGGCTGAGTCGTGGTCCAAGCACGAATGCATCAGTGAGAAGGGGGCCTCCTATGGATTATGGTCTCAGAGGTTCAGCTATGTTATCTTCTCCCAATTCTCAGATGGGTGGCTTTCGTACGTTGCCCACACAGATTCGTGGTTTTGGAAGTCAGGATGTTCGACAGGAAGAGAGACTGCCTTTTGAGGCCAGGACTTTGTCAGTTCCCCTAACTCAAAGATCTGTTGGTGACGATGCAATTACCTTAGGGCCCCAAGGTGGTCTTGCAAGAGGAATGTCCATCAGAGGACCACCTTCTATCTCACCTGCTTCACTGGTTGATATGTCACCTGGAAGTGGAGACCCCAGAAGAGTGACAGCAGGCTTGAATGGTTACAGTTCTGTATCGGACCGTGCTTACAGTCCAAGGGAGGATCTCATTCCAAGGTATATGCCAGATAGATTTTCAGGCCAAGCTGCTTATGATCAGTCGGGTCCACAAGACCGTAATATTAATCATGGTGGCAGGGACCACAGAAATTCAGATCATACTTTTGATAGGTCTGTTCCAAATTCACCACCTGCACGTGGGCATGCACCAACTTCCACACAAAATACTGCTGCAGAGAAGGTATGGCCCGAAGAACGTCTACGCGAGAAGTCAAAGACAACTATAAAAGAATTCTACAGGTGTGCTCATCTCCTATGCATGTTTCTTTTTGCCTATTTATTTTTCCTTTTTTATTTAATGCCATATTCAATAAAATAAGTTCTCAACAGCTTCCTTATTCGTTACATGTGCACGCTGTCTTTATTTATCTATTTTTCTTGTGTCTTATTTTGGGGCGGGGGATTTACTTTCAATGTGACTGTCATTCATCGAATTGACATCGAAGAGAATAGCCTAAAGACATTTTTTTGATGATAGTGCAAAGAGGAAATAGGATACATGACAAGATGTATTTTATAAATATAAATCCTATACTAATTGGCATGGCACTCATACTGATGTTTGCCAAACCAAATTGCTGAATCAAGAATTCTGGGGTGAAGTGCCGTCTTATATTTCTGGGTGGATGGATAACTTGCATGAATACACTGTTGATCTCCAGGATCTTAGGTGTTCAGACTGTTGTAAGTTGTAACCTGACATTACTGCACAACTACTTGCCTTTATAATGCTTTAGGTTTCAAAAAAAAACCTAGGAGTAGCAGGAGATATCTGAACTGGTATTTTGAGAACTTGCACAATTTTCATGTGGAAAACTGTTTTATCATTAGATGCACGCTGGCCACTTCTGCTATTATCAGTATATTTTTTGAAAGCTCCATATTTTTTCCTGGTCATTCTTGTTAACATTCTCTCTGAACTTTGTTTAATGGTTACAGTGCTAGGGATGAGAAAGAAGTTGCTTTTTGCATCAGAGACTTGAATTCTCCGAGCTTCCACCCGACAATGGTATCTATATGGGTCACAGACTCTTTTGAGGGGAAGGACGTAGAAAGAGATCTTTTGGGGAAACTTCTCGTCAATCTTACAAAGTCTCGCGATTCTACTTTGAGTCAAAAAGACCTCCTTAAAGGGTAGGAAAAAATTAGCAATTCAAAATGGCTTGATAGAAACTACTTTTCTTTCCAATGATTAACTCTCTTTATTTCTTATGGCTAGGTTTGAATCTGTTCTGAAGACTTTTGAGGATACTGTCACTGACGCCCCGAAAGCACCAGAGTATCTTGGTTGTATCTTTGCCAAAGTGATTACAGAGGATGTGGTTTCCTTGGGAGAGATTGAGCGGCTAATACGTGAAGGCGGTGAGGAACCAGGGAGTCTTTTAAGTGGGGGGCTTGCAGCTGATGTTCTTGGAAACATCTTGGAAGTTATCAAATCTGAGAAAGGGGAAAATGTTTTAACTGAGATTATTAAGAGCTCTAATTTGCGGTTGGAGACTTTCCTGCCTCCAGATCCTCTAAAATCCAGAATATTAGAGAGATTTATTTAGGGTAGTGGTGCTCATTGTAATCTTTGTTAGGGGAAAAAAGAGAGAGAGAGAGAAAAAGAAATTCATGCCTTGAGCTGTAGGGTACCTATTAATTTGCATAAATATTTTTGTTGATGGGCGAGAGGGAATTTATATTATGGGGTTATGATCCTTGTCCATGTTTTATTATTATTTCTTCAAATATCTTACTGCAATTATGAGAGGTTTAAATTGACCCGTCTAAATGTTAGGTTCTCCATTATGTGATTGCTCGTCTTTTCGACATTACTTGGAAACTTTGAGCGCTTTCATATGGTTTTGTTTTTGGTATGAAACGCGGCGAAAACTCTGATGATTTGGAGGTTAAAATTAGGAAAAACAGCTGCTACTATGTCTTGCTAATTTTAAGTTATGAACCAACATACCAAATTTTTAAGCAAAGTAAATTATGAAATCCACTCGCATTAGTCAATTGGTGTTCAAAAAATAAAGATAAATACCGGTGTTCTGAGTAACATGCCTTGATAAGAAATTAAAAACGACAGAAAAGTCAATTTCGGTCTAACAGATTTTTTCATCAATTGTGCAGACTTTGTTAAAGAGCTATTTGAATGCTGGATCATAGTGTGTTAATTATGGGTAATTACGTTGTCTGGTTTCCAATTTTCTCAAAAAAAAAACAAAGTGGCAGTATTCCTGCTTGGACGTATACAATCCAACTAGAGTGAATTAGGCCCCTATTCGATTAATTAACACAAATAAAAACGTCACAGCTGGCTGTCACTAGTTATAAATAGTTATATTTCTATGGCGTCCAAGTTTAGGACAAAAAATTTAAAAATAATAAATGACAAGAAAAGATACAAGTAGCAGCTTTCAAGTGTCACATCCATGGAAATTAAAGGCATGAACACTAGGAATCAAGAGAGGTAACTATGGATTTTAACTGCCAAATCCAAGAGTACATGATCCCTATTGCGCAGTAGATAGAGGTTAACATAAGAGGTACAAAAGGAAGCTTATCACCAAAAAACAGAGGGTGCAAAAACTGACCCCCTATCTCAACAACAATGATACCCGTCAAGTAACTTTTCTCAACCCAATTAACAGTAAATTCTTCCTTCCGAGCAGCCGCGCTGGAACTTGCCTTGTCTCGTTTCTTTCTAATCAAAGTTGCTTTAACTGCTGCACCATTTGCGAACAGTGCAGAAAATCCTAACCAGATAAGAATGGAGTGTAGCAGTAGCAATACCACTTTTATTGGGTATTCTTGGGCTTCAAACAGAAGAGGGAACAGTGAATAGCAAGAAACTGCATGGAAAAGTTGAAAGCACAGAAAAGTTTGTAATAAAATGCTATGGTAAGACCAAGAATAGCATGGATCAATTAGTATCACACTTTAACTATTGACAACACTATTCAACAGCTTGGATTTGGCAAAATTTATTTGAGAACCGTTCTGCAGAATCGCAGCTCATTAACCATGCCAGTTTTGCTCAAATGATGTGGTTATGAAATTTATTCTTATCGAAATCCTTCCTCAATTCATAAGCAACTTTATCAGCATAAGAAGAAACATCGCCGCGCAAAGCAGAACAGGAAAAGAAAAGATAAAAACCATGAAACAGTGCTGAAAAGCAGCATCTAGTGGAAATGTAGGGCCAAGTCATTGACATTTCGAAGCAAAACAACCAAAACAATAAATTAAGAAAACTAAATAAACTCCTCAAAATGACAACCAAATAGCACCACATATGAATAAGAAAAGGCGATGAGCTGAAATAAGTACCTATGGATAGCATGAAGTAGTGCCTTGCATCATCCATACTCTGCACTGCAACAACCGCCAGGGGGATAACAAAATGAAGTGATGCCTTCTCATGCACATGCCACCCAAATAAGAATCCACACATGTAAGCATAGGCTACCCATCTTGAAATCCTCTCTGGCCGTGGATCCCTCCAAGCTTTCATAAGACAGGGAGATAAAGCGAGGAGAATCGCAATCAAAGTTGTCAATGGGGTGATCTGCCATTTTAATAATTAAATTATAAACACTTAGGTCTCAGGTGAAATTTCTGACAAGAATCAAATAGAGGACAAAACTCAATCTTATTATGTAAAAAAACAGCATCCTTCCCACAAATGCAAATGGTAACACATTTATTTTAGAAAGAGGAAAGCCATGACACATCAATCTCAAGTGCAGGATAACTATCTTATGCCATGTCTAGAACTGGGGATTAAAGAAAGGAAAGAGGCGATTTCTTCTTTCACAATGGTTAGGCATTTGTCGAACAGTGAAAGTACAGGCTCAAGAAAATGACACTGTTGGATTGACGCTAACTGGCGAACTGCTAAAAATGATGGTATTGACTAATTCTGTTTCACTTAATAATTGCTTTGCCTGAAGTGGAACCGCAGACTAGATTTGTTTAGGAAATTTAAATGTACTAGCACGACATATTACTTAGTTTATTAGACCCTCCACTGCCATGTCTTATAGTCCAATTGGAGCATCATAAATTATAACGGACAGTTGATGAAAAAAGTATAGAAATTAAAACAATCAATTACTCTCCTCGAGGAACTTAAGCAAAAGAGGATCTTAGAGGTAAGAATCAACCGGTAGAACATACGACTTTTCCAAGCTCAAGCTTAAGAGATTAATTTTATTTATTTATTTTTATTAAGCATAAGAGAATCACCGGAGGTAATACAGCAAAAGGGGAGGAACCCCCAACTATCCCACCAGTGAATGAAGCTGCAGTTGCCTGAATACTGAATCCAAGATTTCTAAGCAAGAAAGCGAGCCCTTTGTCCAGTATAATATAGAACACCCAAAAATTTGGTGCCCAGTATGCATGACATAGTCCCCTTCCAAATGGAAACATACGGCCGATGACTTGTTGCATCTGCAAAGTTAGATTTGGCAAATCAAACACAGAGGAAAAGAAAAAAAGAAGAGAAAAGAAAAGGAAAAAAAAACAACTACTAGGCTCTTCATCCCTCAATTTCTAATAAAAGTAAGTAGGAATACGTAAGATAGTGCCAATTGCCACATTTTAGCCATAAGGGGCTTGCTTATATTGATCCAAATGATTTTGAACATAGCTTTGATGGAGAGAAAGTCTTCCTGTATATTAATACGGTCCAAAATCCTAAGTCCTCACTGATAGTCTTCATCTCTAGAGATGTTTCTATGGCATTTCAACAAAGAATCAAGATTATCACACAAAGGCTAAATCAGTTATATCTTTAAAGAAAAAATACTAGGAAAATAAAAAGAAATAAATAAATAAAGACGATACGCTTAACATTACCAGGAGATTTAAATTCAACAAAATTGACAGGAAAATGAGTATTTGAGACCTGTCCGTGATATACGAATGGTCCATATGCTGCTGCAAAAACCGCCACAACCACAGCCCCCATGATCAAAAGACGCCCAAAACCTCTTATAAATCCTCCCCAACAATAATGCCTCCACAAATACACAAAGTAAACTGGTGCAGCAACTGCAAACAAGTGCTTAAAGCACAACAACACTGCAAAAAGAAAGCCGCCCATCAAATCCCTCCCTTGTTGCAGATAAGAAAGCGACATCAACAGAATCCCAAGGAGAAATCCGTTGTACTGAAAATGCACATGGTCCACAATCACAAGCATTGGGGACCAAATAACCAATACCCAGATCAATCTTTGCCTTGTCGAGTCCAAATTTCGAGTGAATCTATAAACTCCATATAAGAGAGACAAATCAGATAGAATCACAGTGATTCTATGGAAATAAAGGAGCGTATTTGAGGTGTAGTTCAAGCCCTTTTGGAGGTGAACGATTTGGGGATCAATGAGGTTGGCAAAGATAGAGAGGAAGCGTTCAAAATAGGCAAAGAAGGGGGGATAATCGAGGGTCCAAAGGCTGGTTTCGTCCAAGTACCACCGAGAAAGCGGAAGAGAGTGCGTGAGAGCAAGCCAATGGCGATGGACCTCAAAGTCTGTGCTGTGATAGGATGGAACCACAAGGAGCTTTATGCACGCAGCTATGGCAAAGAACCACCAAAGCACTGAATTGGAGCTTCGGGAACGATTTCGCTTTCTCTCTTCTTCCATGGACTCCAAAACCCCCAACACTCTCTTCAAAATATGAATTGATTTTCCCAGTCATAACTGAGCGTCAAATGTGCAAGGCTCCCTTTATTTCTTATACTTCAACCCATCACTGTCATTCTGATTCTACCCGGATTTAAATTTTCAATTTAAATTAGAATGTAACATTTTATAAGAATTTTTATTGTAATAAAAAAAGTTAGATGCGATATTTTCTGAAAACTTATTACTGCAGAAATTTAGAACTAAAAACTCGAATCAGTGAAACGAACGAAGTCTAAATCTCTTTCAATTCTAAGGCTCCGTTCATTTCGCTGATACGAGTTTAGAATTCGAGTTTTTCTACAGTAAAAAGCTCTCATAAACAATCACATCTAACTTTTTTACTACAGTAAAAAGCTCTCACATAAAATCACATCTTAACTCGAATTAAAAACTCGAATCAACGAACTAAACGGCCTAAGTTTATTTTGAAAACAAGCTAATGTTTTATCAATATTAGATACTAATAAAATAATGAATTATTCTAAAATTAGAAAATAATTAATGAATTTTTAAACTGTAGTTTTTTCCATCATATCACAATGTCAGGTGATAAAATTACGCATGAAAGATTTGAAGTAAATTCAGTAGAATATATTTTTAACGAAAAGAAAATGATAAACTGAAAGTTTCATAGAAGCCATTTGAGTATAAAAATAGTAGAATAACATTTTAATGTAAAAGAAGATGATCAATATTTATATTTTAGAAAATATGAAAATCTTTAAGTAGAAACATATTAAGAAAAATTATTTCAATAGCTAATTACGGAAAAAAAAAATGTATTTGTAAAGACCCCACTCAACAAAACAATAATTTAGAACATTGAAAGAAAAAAAATAATATTGAGAAAAATTATTTTTAATGGAAGCAAATTAGAAGGAAAAGGTATTTTCATGATGTAAAATTAAAAATTACAAGATTTAAAAGTAAACTAAAAAAATGGCAGCGTAACGTGATATAATTGTATTAGAGCTACGGGTGTTCGGCGGTTAAAAATTGCCGATTTTGATTGGTTCGGTGGCCGAATTGACCATGTCAATTTTTTAAAACCGAACACCGAAACCGAATCGCATAAAATATTATTCGGTTCGGTTAACCGAACTTCGGTTTTAGTAGGTTTTCAATTTTGATAATTAGGACAGTGACCATCAGTTAACCATTAAGTTACTAACATTACGTTGTCTGGTTAAGACCAGACATTACGTTGTCTACTTTATAAAACAGAGCCCTAACAACTTATATATTAACCATATTATTGATAGTTTTACTTTGGTCGGGTTTTATGTATTAATTTGTGCAATCTTACAATCATTTGCTCTGTAAATGTCATATGAAGCAAGAAGTTAACATATCCAAATGTTTAGCAACCTTGTTGGTCAAACTGGCGACATATCTAAGGAATCAAACGCACTCAAAAGAAAGAAGTTAAATTAGTTCTTTAATAACAAGCAGTGATTATCTCATAAATTTAAAAATAGCCATTACTTGCAATATGCATGCAATATTTTCTCTTGTCATTTGCTTAAAAGTTTTCTGATAGAATGTCGTTTACTTAAAGTTGCAGACATCTCAAATTACTAAAATCCAAAGCAAAATTCTATCAAATCAAACCAAATCAGAATAGAACCAATTACTCTTACTTTGTAATTGGTAGAACCAATTAACAAAATCTCTTGCCTAAATGAACTTCAATAGTAGGAATAGAGAAAAAAAACTAAATCAGAAAAAAAAAACAACTAACCTGAATTTCTTCGGTTCCATGTTGTACCGCATTTTTCAGTTTTTGAGCGGTCGATTCTTCAATCATTGTTGATCAGTTTTGATTTTACGGTTTTTTTTTGTAAAGTCCTAATTAGAGCACTTTAATGAATAATTGTGATGTTAACTGTATTATATTGCATCATGACAACATACATTTGCATGAAATCTTTTGAAATCCATTAGCATCAAATTGCGTTTTTTATAAGTAGACTTGTAATATTTGGGCCCGTTTTGTGAGAGCCTTTTCCTATAGCAAAAAAGTTAAATGTGATAGATTCTGAGAGCTTTTTACTGTAGCAAAAATCGAATTCTTAAAATGAACAGGGTCTTAAAGTGGTACTTGATAGCTTGTAACATATTTCCATAATATAATTTTGGAAATAGGTACACACACAGAAACATACATAATTTAATTCTCCAAAGAGTACATAATACATCAAATGGATATATACCATTAATATTGACACATTAACATTAATAAGTGGTACACATTTTCACTTATTAACAACCTCAAACATGCACGTTCTTCATTAGAATAACATAGATGATATGTAGTCAATGCGACCCTTAATCCATGGAGAAGACTCAGAGGGAGAAAGGTGTTGCACACACATCAAATGGATGGCTGGCAGTTAATTGTGCCTCCTATAATTATAACCAACAACAACCAAAAAAAGAAAGTGAATATCTTGGGGATTTAAAAATAAAGAGTAAATTTGCAACCTAAACGACTCTTTTTTAGCATAATTAATGCAGCCGGAAACTACCTGGCGTCCTCGCAAACCTGGAATGTTGAAAGACCGCATGGAGCTGAGTATGCTGCCATATGTACTCCCCTGGCCGCGATCAATGGCTCCGATGAAGGAGTTAGTCATGGCACCGCAGGGTTTGTTATCTGGTAGACCCTGTTGCAATTTCATGAATTTAGAAAAAACATGTACGTGTGTGTGTCCAACGAAACGGTTGTTCTTTCTTAATATCTAATAATTTGAACATTAAAAGAGAAAAATGAAATCTTAATTATAAAATTCATAGATTGTTTGAAGTAATTATTACAAATGTATCAGCTGCATCTTGATCATCATCACAACCACTGAAACAGATAACTTGTCCGCCACTTGTTCCTTTCGGTGCACCTGACCTAGGGCGGTGATCCTCCCACGCATACTGGCCTTTCCTATAAATATATATATATATATATATATATTGCCAATTACAAACAAGGGGATTAAGTTAAAGAAATTAGCTTGGAGTTGTTAAGTTGACGAGCGAATTATATTGAAGTAACGAACCAGTTGATCCTGCAAAGATATGGCAAATCTAGTACGGTTCCACTGTGAGAAGCATCGACGATGGCATGGAGCTTAACACCAAGAGGAATGGGTCGAACAATCAAGGCGTTGATCTCATCATCAACAATCATACCCTGAGTTTCAAAGTCCAACGGGCATATAGTTTCGTCGTATCCATCAGCTTCATCACCACTGTAGTCCCTCTGCTGCCAGCCGTGTCCAGAGAAATAAAATACGAGCGAGTCACCAGGTTGGCACCCTTGTACGAGCCAACGCATCGCCCACTTAATGTTACGTTTAGTAGGAATCCTTTGCGGATCACTTTCTTCCTCTGTCGACACATCACGTGGCCAATTAAATGGACAAAAATATATGGACAAAAATATATATAACATTAACATTGACATACCAGTGAGCATGAGAATTGAATCCAGCGGAAACCTGAAGTTGTTGACGAGGAAGTGCAACATGCACTTGGCATCGTTGATTGAGCCCTTGAGCTCGTGCCTCGACTTCTTGTACGATATCCCGCATATCACCGCCCTCTTACGCCCGGGGCAGTTTTGCCGCGATCGTACAGGCGCGTGGACGTTGTATGGGGCCACTGCCGCATAAGCGGCGGGGGGACGAAACGCGTCCCATGCGTCTCCTAAGCTGCTGACGGTGCGGCAAATGGTGCACCGCATGGTTCGGGCGCCCGGGGGGAGCTGCACCAGGTTGCAGCACTTGGAGCAGGTGTGCATCGACATTGTCAACGGCCTGATGGCCCTTCGTACGTAGTGGACGTTGTATGGGGCCACTGCCGCATAAGCGGCGGGGGGACGAAACGTGTCCCATGCGTCTCCTAAGCTGCTGACGGTGCGGCAAATGGTGCACCGCATGGTTCGGGCGCCCGGGGGGAGCTGCACCGGGTTGCAGTACTTGGAGCAGGTGTGCATCGACATTGTCAACGGCCTGATGGCCCTTCGTACGTGATCACTACTTATCTAAAAGACAAACTATGTCTATATATGGTATTGGATTATTTGGTTGTTTCTTGTAAATTGTTGGGAGTTTAAATAGAGAAACCATTATGGGTCCACAAAATGAAAACGGAACAAACCCACAAGTACTCAGATTCTAATTCATTAGCTAGCTTTAATAAAGCGAATAAAATTTAGTTATAAGCTAAGATAAAATAAAACATTTTACTTTGTAATCATTAAAGAGGAAGGCTAGTTCAGTTTCTTCATTTTGTATAGCTTGAATTTTTTATTTTATTTTTAAATTATATGTTTTTTACTTTAAGATGGAATTAGGCATAAAATTATCGCTAGGCTTCCAACATTATAGCATATTGCTTTTACCGTCCAATTCTCTTAGCCAAGTTAATTAGCGGTTGAAGTGGTGACGGATATTCGTCGAGAATCGTTAACCCTTGCCTTTCTTGGGCATAAAGTTGGTAGAGGAAATGCCATGCCCACCAAAAGAATTCCTAGCAGATACGTCATTAAGTCCATTTCAGAAATGCAAATAATGGGCAAGAAATTAGGTAGGATGAAAAATCTTAGCAATTCTATGCACAAAAAAATATCTGATATTGAATGCACTTAAAAACGGATTCCATCATCTTCCATTCTTCCTGCCGTCTTCCTGTCCAGATTTCATGGTGAGAAAGAGAAACAGTAGATAAACTCTGGATGACCAAACAATATAGCGATACATACACAATTTGGAAAATTAGTGTACGTATAATATACTACGTATCTTGTTTCACTAAACAATCAAACATGTCCACCATATTTAATATTTATTTTTCGCCGGAAAGGTTCCAACAACATGAACACAGTCTGTCGATGTATTGATGATGAATTCAATCTATATTCTATGGACACAATAATCATAGGGAGAAAGGTTTTGTATACACATCGAATGGCTGGCAGGACGTTAGTTGTGGCTCCTGCAACAAGCAAACAGAATGGAAAAAATTAGTCGATGATACAAACTTCATGCACGGATTAGATTAAATCGGAACAAATGAATAAATAATTGGCAAATGAAAATAGTGAAATGTGTGGCTTCAATCACAATTACTTCAGAGCCAAAAAAAAAAAAAACAAAACAAAAATCACAATTACCTGTCTCAGCCCACCACTAACACTGCCTCCAGTTATTAGCATGCTAATTAGAGATGTAACAACATCACCGCCAACCCCGCCACCACTGTTTGTATTTCGGATGGTAGATCGCATCGAATTCAGTATGCTCCCGTATGTGCTTCCCTGTCCACGCTCGATTGCTTGAATGAAGCAATAAGTCATGGCACCAGTTGATGTGATCTTTGACAAAGCCTGTTCCATTAACCATATATCAAACATTTTTCCTCTTTGCTTAGACTAGAAAATTTTTGCTCAAATCAGATTTTCACTCACTGATGTATCAGCTGAAGTTTGATCATCATCACAACCACTAAACGAAATAACTTCTCCACCACCTGTTCCTTTCCATACACCCGATCTAGGCCGATGATCCTCCCACACATACTGTCCGCTCCTATTACCAAGAGGTAAAAATTGTAGTCACGCTAAGAAATTCAAGACTTTCTTCCACAGAAAAAAAAAAAAAAAAAAAAAAAACAAATCTGAGAGTCTTTTATTTTCAAAAAGAATCATTTAAGATGATCAGATGCGACCGATTCACATGACACGATTGTCCCCAGGCAAGCACCCAAGCCTTTCCCCTCAAAGAAAAAGAGGGACTTGACAGAGCACGGACCCGTCAAGATTGGAACAATACTAAAAGATAGAGATATCAGATATGAGATTACAACACTTGTAAATTTCTGAAAATCACGTCATCTGAATTTCATGTTATCCAAAACTAAGAAACATAGTGAGCTATTAAGGACCTTATTCACTAGTGTTAGTTAACTTTACTAACCTGTTCATTCTGCAAAGGAATGGCAAATCTAGTACAGTG
The DNA here is from genome assembly GCF_000414095.1 of Morus notabilis. NCBI lineage: Eukaryota > Viridiplantae > Streptophyta > Magnoliopsida > Rosales > Moraceae > Morus > Morus notabilis. The sequence goes on along the minus strand of NW_010358059.1, from coordinate 89,348 downwards.
CCACTATGACAAGCATCTATTATGGCAAGAAGCTTAACACCGTGAGGAATAGTTCTAACAATTGAGGCATTGATCTCATCATCAACAATCATACCCTGGGTTTCAAAGTCCAGGGGACATAGAGTTTCATCATATCCATCAACTTCATCACCATTATAGTTCCTCTGTCGTGAACCATGACCCGAATAATGAAATACCAGGGAGTCACCTGGATGACATCCTTGTACAAGCCAATATAATGCCATTCTAATGTTATGTTTTGTCGGAATCCTGTACGGGTCAGTTTCTTCTTCTGCAGTTCAAGTTATCGATCAAATTGATATTAGAACGTTTTCAAAGAAAAGAAAGAAGAAAAACAATTAAAGAGAGAAAAAAAATGAGGAACGAAAAATTGGCTTGGGGCTTCATTCAGTGAAAAAGAAGAGTTGCACAATTCTTTTATATTGAAGTATTAATAGAAAAAAAAAATCATCTCTTAATAGCGTTCGTACACACAAACAAGAAATTGCATAAGAGAAACAGTGCAAGAAAGTAAGAAAATATGTTTATTGCAACGCTTTTTTAAGGTCAATTCTTGGTCGTTCAACAAATGTTCAATCATACCTTAACATGTATATAGTCGAGCCAAATGAAAAAAAAAAAAAAAGATAATAAAAGAAAAAAAGAAAAGAACACACTTTATTAAATGGAAAATTCAAATTAAGTAATGCTTAAGAAAATTGGCAAGTATTTAAGAGCTTCGTTTATTTCTTTTGTTTTTGTTTTTTTAAGAAAACATTTAAGAGCTGCGTTTATTGTTTCTCAATTGATTTCATCAGCCATAAATATAATGCAGGACCTACGCTAGTGTTTATTCCAAGTGATCTTCTCTGAAGGGTGAAGACAAAGTGCGACGCACCATCTTCTAAAATGTTAATAAAGTGATGTACTTGAAGAATAAATCATCAATTTCACAGTAAGCATGATAATAGTCAAGTTCAGCTGTCTCGAATGTAAACTAATGCTATTGTCACGCTAGTGTTGTTCCTAGGTAATATTTCCTTATAATGAAAGATTAAGCAAAATAGACTTTTCAGCCTTCAAACCTCGAACTTGGCCAACATTCCCAATTCTGACCCACCCAACAGGGCACAGAAGACAAACAAGACAATCTTCGGCCAGTGGTCTGAGTTACATCTCAGGCTACACATTCAAGTCTGAAAATTTTAAAGAGGGAATTAACAGCATATACAAAATTCTGTGTCATAAAGAATATCCAACAATCTATGTGCATTGTTTAGTCTACAACTCTTTAAAACACCCTGGTGCGTTTACACAGTGACAAACTCCATTCAGTAGAAAAGACGAACATTTGGACACTAAAACGAGTCTGCCCAAACTCCAAACTGACAAAAGATTAAAATATTGCTCAAACTTTTTTTTTTCTTTATAAGAAAAATTTTATTGATAAAAATCAATAAACAAGGACAGAGGATAAGGTATCCTCAAGCCCAAGAAAAACAAGAAAGCGGCAAAGAACAAAAATAAGGCCTGACCAAGAAAAGGAAAAAACAAAAAACTCATAAAAAGCTACCAAATCAACTTCCTATTACATCTTTCCAATTTAATATAACCAAAGAAAACAGAAATCCTTTAAAAGCTTTTTTGGACACAGCCCACAGCGAGGCCGAAAACTTTGCCTTCTCAAAAATATCAATCAAAGAGTCCACAGAATTGAGAGCACCATACTATTCCATAAGACTCTAGCCAACTTATTAGAGCCAAAGCCCACCACAGTCTCCACCATCAAGAAACTACACTTTACTGGAATTGCCCAACTAAAACCAGCCTCCAAGGTTAGTTTCTTCCATAGTGATATGGCCACCCTGCAATGTAACAATAGATGATTAATGGTTTCTCCGTTACCCCTGCAAAGGACACACCAAGACAGGGAAGGAGCAATATGAGAGTTTTTCTTCTGCCCCCTGTCACAGGTGTTAAGTTTTCCATGAAAGACTGACCAAGCAAAAACTTTAATTCTATGGGGGGCACAAGATGTCCAATATGAGGGTTTTCTTCCAATCCTGTCACAGGTGTTAAGTTTCCCATGAAAGACCAACCAAGCAAAAACTTTAATTCCATGGGGGGGCGCAAGACTTCCAAATGAATTTAAACAGCTCAAAATTCGGATTATCATCTCTGTCCACTAAGGAACTCAAAAAAGATCGACAAGAAAAACCTGTAGAATCACACAATCACACTCTAAGATCAAGAGAAGATGAACTAAATGAAACGGAGTTTTGAACTAGAAAATGCAAATCCTCTATGTCTCTATTGTTGAGGCCTCTCCTAAAACCAAAATTCCAATTCAGCTCAGCATTGCTAGACAATGACACAATATTAGAAATGATAGCATTTGGAAAGTCGGAAATTCTAAAAGGCATCTCTCCAAAACAAGATTTTGGTCCCATTTCCCACTTTCAATTTCACATTTTGAAGAAAAGAACACGGATTCCTAAAGATCCTCTAGTCACTAAATTTGAATCCCAACCATTAGACTTCAGCCCATACTTACTTCTTCTGATTTTTGCCCACGGTGAGTTTTGTTCCAAAGGGAATCTCCAGAACCACTTGCCTAAAAGAGTCACGTTCTGCCATTTCAAATTTCCAATCCCCAAACCACCCTTTTGCTCAAACTATTAGCCACTTGAATCCAAAGTTTCCAAGCAAGGATTTTCTCTAAATACAGCCACAAGTAATGGAGCAAAGCATCACAAGTCAATGTGACCTCTGTATTTGCTCCTTCACAGGACCAGATACCGATTCGGGTTCAATATTAGCTGAAAGTTGAAATGAATTTTGAAAATCCATTGAACCCGTCCCAAGCCATAAAGAGCATTAGCATTAAGGAACACAAGAAGCAGTTCAAAAGTATTAGCAATTCAAAAGATGCAAAATCAAGAAGTTGATTTTGTTTTTGGGTCTTGCTTGAAATGTGAGCAAGGAGTTGGCCCAACAAACAAATAGATGCCTAAAGCATAACTATTAATCAGAGCCAAATGCTGGTATCCCTCACAGTGCTCTTTTTTATTGAACAGAGTTTCTGGAGCAAAATATGATCCTCAAATAAAATCTTTTTTATAATGCTCAAAGTTCCATCTAAATTTATGCGTACTATATACAAACAGTAAGCATTAGCAAGGTGTGTTTTATTCTATATATCATTTCGCTTCAACTAGTGAGCTTGTTTGGAAAGTGAGTCCAAACCCCGGTTCAAATGGTTCTAGTGTTTTTTTCTCACAAAAAATTGAATTTTGTAGTTTGAACCATGAACCAAATGCGCTTGCACATAAAATTTACAGTTCAAATAATTTGCTACGCTTTAAGAGCAACTTCCCAACACAAAATTTATCAGAATAAAAAATCAAAATTGCCAAAAAACGAAACACTCCTAATAAGTGTCTTACAACTAGAGAAACCCGTTGTAACAATCACAAATTCAAACCAAAGAAAAGAAAAAACCCAAAACTAGCAATAAATCCTCAATCTTCTTCTATCCCACATACCTTTCTCATTTAAAACTCTCACGTACCCATATTTTTGTAAAATAAAACTTTAAAAAATCCTCAATTCTCGATACTGTTTTCTGATTCGAAAACTTAAACCTAAAGAAAAAAAAAAAAAAAGAGTCGAAATTATCCAGAGTAAAAGAGAGAAAATATACCAGTGAGCATGAGAATGGAATCCGGCGGAAAGTGGAACTTGGTGGTGAGAAGATGGCGCATGCATTTGGCATCGTTGATGCATCCCTTCAGCTCGTGCCTCGAGTACTTATACGATATCCCGCATATCACCGCCTTCTTCCGCCCGTGAGGGTTCGGGGGCGGACCCGGCGGCGAGTGGCCGTAAGGAGACGGCACGTGCGACGACGGAGGAGGAGGTGGAGGAGATGGCTGCGGCGCGTAGGAGGAGGACGGAGGAGGAGGGACGGCACGTGGGTCGGCGATGTGGGTGACGGCATGGCAGAGGGCGCAGCGGATGGATCGGGTGCCAGGCGGAAGCTGCAGCGGCGTCCGGCAGTTGGAGCAGTTGACCAGCATCATCATGGTTGAGTTGGATGGTTGGCTGATGTTGTGAATTGAGGGAGTTCGCAGGGGCTGAATCGGAATAAGGGGATATTATTATTTATTAGCGAGAGACCCCAAGACGGAGACAGACCAAAGAGGAGAGGAAAAGCGGAAGGAAATTTGGATGAGTTAGGAATAGAAGGTTCGTTTTTGTAGTTTGCTTTGCTCACCAATGACCAATGACCAATGACCATCAGGGATCAACAACGAAGTGAGAGAACGTTTCCTTTTCCTTGTACTCCAAAAATAAAAGTAATAATCATCATTTTGGTCAGTGCGAATATGTTTTTTATAATATTAAAACGGCAGGCGCGTTTAAAATTTATTTTAAAATAATTTTATTTTTTATATAAAAATAAAATGAAATTTTTTTAATTTTAGATAAAAATTATTTTTAAAAATATTTTTAGTTTTATTAAGAGATTATTTTTAGTGTAAACAAAATTTATTAATATCTCTTTTTCTTTCTCTCTGCTCGAGAGAGGAGAAAATGAAAACAAAAAATGAAAAATAATTAAATGTCATTTTTTATTTCTCTCTCATTTTACACTAAATTAAAAAACCGTTTTCGTTGCTGTATTTTATCTTTATTACGTCAAACACCGTTTAGAAAACATTTTTATTTTTTCCTCTCAAAAAACGTAAAAAATAAAAACGGGATTAATTCCAAACACGGCCGGTATTTTGACATTTGTAAAAACATCTTCTTGATACTCAAGAATTGATTTTCAAGACAAAATGACTTTAGTATCCCTTCTATTTAATTAATAAAAAAACTAATGAATCTAGAAAAAAATCATGGACTTTTTTATTTTACTATTTTCTTTTAGATATTTTAATGTTTTAAAATATTTTTAGATTTTTAAAAAAAATATTAATTTCTATATAATTAACGAGAATGATAGTTTAGACATTATATGTTTTAAAAATCAACGTTAGGGTATTAAAAATATATTTTTAAAAATATTAAGGTACTGTTTTAATATTATTAAAAATACAAGATACTAAAAACATATTTTATTATAATAAAGAGTAAAAAATGATTTTATCTTTAAAAAAATAATCAATTGGAGTGGGTGAAAAAAGTACCATAAAAGATTTTCAATTTCTAACAGGTCACTATCTTTCTTTTTTGTTTTTGTTTTTTTTTGTTTTATTTTGAGGGGTAATAAGTCACTATCTTAATAGTGTAATGATCACATTTGTCATTCTTCGAGAAAATAATAAAAGTTAGATATAAATTTTATGACAAAAAAAAAATAATATTTGTTCATAATAGTTTAAAATAAAAAAGGTTATATTTAGGGCCCGTTTATTTCGCTGATTCGAGTTTAGAATTCGAGTTTTGCTACAGTAAAAAGCTCTCATAAACAATTATATCTAACTTTTTTGCTATAGTAAAAAATTATCACATAAAATCACATCTCAACTCGAATTAAAAACTCGAATCAACGAACTAAACGGGCTCTTAATGTATAAAAATACATAAAATATTTTAAATTATAATTAACAAAATTTTTAAAAAATAAAAGAGTTGAAACTTAAAAAGGAAAGGAATCGTTTTGGACTACGATAGATTAAAAAATCGAACCACAAAAAGTAAAGCACCAAACATTTCCCGTTTTGAACTATACAAACAATAGTTGCATATTTACTCTTTTACATATTTAAGATTTAAGATTAAGAATTATGATTTAGCATTTAAAAAATTAAAAGAAAAAAAGGTGAAGTGTCAAATACTCCCCATGTTAGACTACCAAGTGCAAATAATAGTTACATATTTACTTTTTTTATATATTTAAGATTTAAGATAAAGATTAGAATTTAAGATTAAAAATTAGGATTTAGAAGCTAATAGGGTATAGAAAACAAAAAAAAAAAAAGTAAAATAAAGGGGAAAAAAAAGAGGAAGCAACAAGACAGTGCGTAAAGAGAACTTCTATTCTTTTATATTACAGTGAAATAATTTCAGTAAATAACACATATTAAAATATTTATAGTAAAGATTCATTTTACGAAGTCATTTTATAAGATAAAAAATTTATCGTAAATATGCTTCATAAAATGAATCATTTACTGTAAATATATTATTTATGATGAATATTATAAAATATGTACTTACCAAAAATAATTTTTAAAAAAAATACTAGTTAGATTTTTCTCCCTTATAATTTGCACACACAACACATCAACAATTGAAAAAAATATTGAATTTACTCTTATCTTTTATTCTTAATTAATACATTTTTTACTAATAAAATTATTTAACTGAAAAAGATATTAATCAAAATATTATATTTTCCCCTTTGTTTCATTCCTCCTAAATGAACATTGGGCTTACAACAGTGGGCCTAGCACACCTAAGGCTTGAACTACAAAGGGCCATCAGCCCATGAGCCGTAGTGTTGAAACGTTTCCTTCCATTTTGGCCGCTCAAAGCTTGCGAGTTCTCCATTTCTAGGGTTTTTCGCTCCCCCGAATCCCCGCACCCAAAATGGTACTCTTTTTGTGCTTCTCGCTGTTTCTTGTTTTTGTTTAGGGTTTTGGGTTTAAGGTTTTGTTTTGATAAATTTGTTGTTCATCGAACATGATTATTATGCTTGAAGTAGTGGATCCAGAACTTGTTATTGGGATTTATATTTGGAAGCTCAATCTTCTTCCTTCCTTCCTTCCTTCGGGGACTGTTTACTTTAACAAGTTCTTCTTTACTATGCTAACTGGGTTTAAAATTGTTTAGCAACAGAATTTTTTTTTTTAAATTCATAATAGGAAAACAAAAAAACTTGTATAGAAATAGAAGATCATTCTTGATGAGGGAAGCAATTTTTGTGTAGAAATTTGAATGGAACATTGCACAAGTGGGTTATTCGACTTCACAATGAGATTATTGTTGTTAACTTTGGGCTTTATTTTTTCTTGTCTGGATATTTAATTCGTGCTCAACAAAGAAGTTCTCTTTTTATGAACCTGTGCCTGCGTAGATGTGCTTTTTAACTACATTTTGTCAAAAATTTAATGTATTGCAGTCGTGTTTGATGTTTCTGGACATTTTGTGTTATGGAAAACGAAAATTCTGTGGCAGAGAATGAAAATTTGAATCTTTTTAACGAGTTCCACTAAATTGTCACACTAGTCTTTTTCTGAACTGCGTCCAACGATATATTATTTTTCTTATAATCATACACAAAATTGTACTAAATTGCGTTTGGAGTGTTTGGTTTACGCAAAAAATGCTTTCGGACTTCTAACAGCAGTCTATTTTCTTTTGGTCATTTTGTTATTTAACTTTATATTTCGGATATCTTGCAGACGAAGAGAACAAAGAAGGCTGGTATTGTTGGGAAATACGGTGTGTTTGTTATAGTTTTCGTTTTTTTTTTTTTTTATCTTTTTTTTTTTGTTTTTTTTTTTTTTTAATCTCATTTATTTTGGTTTATTGTTAGAATGGGTTAAAGTGCTGATGCTAATAAATTTACGTAATCTTCAGGCACCCGATATGGTGCTAGTTTGAGGAAGCAGATTAAAAAGATGGAAGTCAGTCAGCACAGCAAGTTTTTTTGCGAGTTTTGCGGGAAGGTAAGTTGCCTAATGCCATGCTTCCCCTCCCCCCATTATTACTATCAATTTTGTGAGTTTGGTTTGTGAATGAAACTTGGCTTTTGGTTCATCAAATGGTACACTCATATAGTATGCGGTGAAGAGGAAGGCTGTTGGGATTTGGGGCTGCAAAGATTGTGGAAAAGTTAAAGCTGGAGGCGCCTACACCCTGAAGTTAGTATCTTAGCTTTTAATATAATATTGAGTTTGTAGTAAAATATGCTTTTTGCTTACGTGCCTGTCTTCAAATTTGGCAGTACTGCGAGTGCCGTAACAGTTAGGAGCACCATAAGGAGGCTCAGGGAGCAGACAGAGAGCTAGAAGTTTTGCTTTTTGTTAGTCTTTTATTATGTCTCCTCAGGTCTCATACTTGTATAATATTGTTGACACCAAGTTTAATGTTCAATGGTTTAAGGAGTGACAAAATGCTGCTACTTGGTAGCGAGAATCATCATCTAAAAGAATTTGCAACTCCATACGCCTATCCTATATATACACGTAGCGACGACTCGACGAGTGCCATGCCAGCTAAAGCAAATATGCTGTTTCTACTTCCAAAAAGACTCATTTCCTACAATTTTCCATCTATTACATTATTAAGCCAATGGGACCAAATAACGCATTTGGTTATCCTCATTATTCTCCGACAATATTCAACTTCTGTAAAATGGCAACAATTCAATTCACATAAAAACGGTACCAGCTCTCTTACATTTTACATCTAAAACTCATCTTTACAAAAATGAACCAAAACATCGGATCGAAGAAAAACAAAAATTAGTTACTTTATGGACGCCATTTATCTTCTTCATCCTCTCTTCTTTCTATCTCAAACTTGCGGACGCCATACTCGTTGCTCTTTCTTTTCTGAGTTGTATACATACATCTAAAAGAAATACAGATTTGACATTTTAAACCCCTCTTTAGTTCTACTAAACTTCAACTGAGATTGAACCCGAAGCTCTCTCAAAGCAAGATGCCAAAAGAGAAGAGAAGATAAAGCACGGAGCATGAAAAGCTGAATGAAGGCTACTCCGGAAAGGAAAAACTGCCAAAGGCAGCCAGCGCCTTTTTTTTTTTCTCTTTTTTGTTGTTGTTGCCATCAGAATGAGATGTAATAGTTCTGACGAATGAGGTGCAGTTAGGAGTCTCACAAGACTGGAATTGGAATATTGTCATTGTTACTATTTTGATGCATCTGTTTCTGGACGGCTTTTACCGCTGCTACTCTAGCCGCATTTGCCGCCCTGTTTGCAGCGGCTACAGCCCGGTTGACCCTTTCATCCACCTTGGCCACATCATAAGCTTTCTCTGCCGCTCTTCTTGCTTCCTGATGGTAGGACACAACACGAACACCCCATTTACTTACTATTGCTTAATAAAAATAAATAAAATAAATAAATGTGAATACGTGCTTTTGTTTTGTGTGTGTGAAGAGTGAAGAGAACCAGGGCAGTCATTCGATGTTTCACCAAATTCATTGCCTCCTCAGCAGGACTAATTTAGGGGGAAAACACCTCCTTAATCATCTTACAACTTCTTTGGAGATGCATGCAAAGACCATTATATATATATATATATATATATATTGTCACAAGAATGAGAAATTGAAGTTTCATAATTCCCATTTTACATATCATACATCATTAAAAAGTGACTGCAGGGGTAACTATTTGTCTCAGATTCGCATATATAATCGGTTCCTTCCGATTACTATTATTCACCACCAACGGCCAACCATCATGAAAAAGTTGTTTACACACAATAATGAAGAATATATACGCGAATAATACGGGTACCTGTACTGCATTGAGAACTTTTTCTAATTTCATGAGCGAATTAAGAATAGCAATCCACCTAAATATAATCTTTGCTATAAAGATGGAAAAATTATTTTACCCTTGATGGAAAAAACACCTCCTACACTAGATCAACTACCCAATTATCATGGAGGACCAATAAGCACACATTTTCAATATATATATATATATATATATATATATATATTAGAACAACAACAACAACAGACAAGAAGAAGACATAAATTAGAAACACATACATATATGTATGAAAATGTCGAGCAACATTCCTTGTTACCTGAAATGGTAGTGGCCAAGGCCGTGTTTGACGCCCCACTTGAACTCCCCAACATAACGGCTCCCGTCGTCGCACGTGTGAACTCCGCAGCCGTGGCTCTGCCCATTAGACCACTCCCCAGCATAAACATCGCCCGTGTAGAACCTGTACACCCCAAATCCATGCCTCAGTCCCTGTCTGTACTGCCCGCGATATCGGCTTCCCCTCGCCCATGTCTCGACCCCGTAACCGTCGTACTTCCCGTCGACCCAGTCCCCTTCGTATCTCCCACTCATGTAATAGTAATACACTCCACTCCCGGAGCACTTCCCCTTGTGGAACTCTCCCTCGTAAACGTCGCCGTTTCGGTACACCTGAACCCAGCACCCACTGCTGCTGTTGGGCCGCTTCTCCGCCCTGGCCGCGCGAGACCCAATCGACCAGAAGACCGGCAAGGGAGGCCTGGAGATTGAGGAAGGAGAGATCAGCTTCAGCGGCAGAGACCGGGAGAGGAAGAGCCGTATCGAAGGGAGCCGAGGGAGGGCGAGGTTGAGGGAGAGCAAAAGCGCGGCCGAGAAGGCGAAGGCGGAGAGAAAATCGAGGAGGAACGAGTGGCTGGGATGAGAGACGAGGAAGTAGAAGAAAGGAAGAGAGACCAGGATTACGAGGCGCCGGAGGCGGTTGACGCGCCGCACGAGGCGGAAAACGACGGCCTTGGCGGAGAGGGAGGTGGGCCCGGCGGCGCGGCGGACGGCGTCGTTTCGGAGCTTGTAGAGAGTGGGGGATTTGGAGAGGGGAGAGGAATTGTTAGGGTTCGGAAGAGGACGCTTGTATGGCGTCGTCGGGGGGATCACGAGAGAGTGTTCTTGAGATTGCTGCGGCGGCGGCTGCGGCGATGGCGACGGCGGCGATGAAGAGAAGGGGTGAAAGTTGTGGCTGTTGAGGGTTTGGATTGGAATCGCAGAGGAAAAGGGATTGCTGATGTTGATGTTGTTGTGGGGATTAGGGTTGAATTCGGAAGTGACGCCGGTGCGTT